>NC_056739.1:1020712380-1020717380 GCF_019279795.1 Protopterus annectens | reverse complement strand
ACTATTATTCACTTTAGTAATGGAGCCTTGGGCTAATTTGATCAGAAACAGTACTGACATAGAGGGTTTTGAAATAGATGAAAATATAACATCCAAAATTCAACTTTTTGCAGATGATGTTCTAATTACATCAGCAGGATCTAATTCTTCTATGCAGTCTCTATTTGATAAAATGATGAATTTTAAAAGTATTTCTGGTTTAATATTCAATGAAGAAAAACTAAAATACTACCTATATATACACGAAAAAATATTCTCATTAGTGATTTTACTAAATATGTTCCCAATTCAGGTCAGATAACTTATTTAGGTATAATACTATCTAAAGATATTAAATCTATTATATATAATAATTATAATACCTGTTTTCTTAATATACAAAACCTTTTTAATACCTGGAATAATATGTTTTTTACTATGGAGGAGAGACTTACAATTATTAAAATGATAATATTCCCCAAGATTTTATACTTAATACAATCAATAATACTTCACCTACAAAAATAATTATCAAGAAACTGAATACACTAATGTTAAATTTCCTATGGGCACCTAATAGACCTAGAATTGCATTAAAGAAACATACTAATAGCTGGTCTCAAGGGGGTATTTCTTTTCCAGACTTTAATTTATATACTATCTCTTCTATTGTAAAAGTTATTACTTTATTAATAGATCAGTCATATGTTGCAAAATGGAAAGATTATTGGGAGCTAATTAGTATGCACTTCATGAAAATCTCCTTAACACATAAAAATATGATAGTAAATAACTCCGGTTACTAAAGGAATTTTGTACTTCACCTATTACACCTAAACATATGGTTTGTTACCCATTAAACATTATTATTAGCTATCGTAACTTTATATTCATGCACCCTAAGTATAGGGAATGGAATTTTATTATATTCCCTATAATGTATACTCAGGGTATGCTTTTGTCATCTACTTCTGAAGGAACTCATTTAGCTATAGATAATGATCTAAAGTACTGGTATCAGTTGATATCTGATAATAAAGTTAAAAATCTAGATTTCTTAAAACAAGAATTTGATCTAAGAGAAACTTGCTGGTTAGAGGTTCAGACCTTTAGACACCATCTCATTAATAAAATAGATCTAATGTCTATAACAGTTAAAGAATCTATTCCAACACTGATTGATTACTTGATATTAAATTTACAACATAAAGTTTCTGATAAAGGTAAACTTTCATACATACATAAAATTATCAGACAAGAAACTTTTTACAGTGTAGATTCATACTGGAATTATTTCACTTCTATTAATGGGGACCCACCAAATCAACAAGATAAACAATATATATTGGAATCTGCTTATAGAACTACGCCTTCCATTGTCTGGAGACTTTATACATGGAATTTTTACATAGATCTTTTTATACACCTTTGATGATGAATAAAATAAATAATAAAGATAATCTATGTAAGAGATGTAATGTAGAAATTAATGATGACTGGGCTCATATGTTTTATGACTGTATAAAATTGAAAGAATACTGGAAGTCAATTAATGAATTTTTGCAGGCTCTTTTACAGATAATTTCATTATTTCTAAATCTCTTATATTATTCAACACACCTGTATCTCAAAGTGTTAAAAAGGTTAAGCTTCCCTTGTTATGGTCTATTCTAGCAGTGGCTAGGAAAATAATAACCAGAAATTGGATTTCAGATACACCTCCTTTGTTCAATGAATTTAAAAATGTTATGAATATAGTGTGCCATATGGAAATAAACACAATTAGGTCAAGAACAACTAGAAAAACATCTTATTATATTGTATTGGATAATTTACAAAATTTGTTAAAAAAATTCTAATTTCAATAGCATGGTATTTTAGTTTAATTGATCTGATTGTAGTGGATGTCTTTGTAAATACTTTAGTTGTTTTGTTGAATATTATAATAATGTCTATTTTTAATTACTTGTATAATATTGTTATGATATTTCTCTTCTATGTTAAAACAATAAACCTGTTTGAAAAAAAAAAGAAAGATTGCACTAAGTGTATATGTTGGCTACACATTGTGGCAACCTTTATGAATCTCTGTCAGTATTTGAAGCTGCAAGAATATCCGTAGAAAAACTGAAATTAGGAGGAGGAAGGTGTACGTTATGTCTGTGTTAACTGTTCATTCAGAACAGTTATTGAATCTGGCCCTAAATCTTTCGGATCTTTGGATAATTTTTTTTATTTCCTTTGAAGACAAGAAGGGGCTACCTATGTTAAAACAGACCATTTCTAAATTGTTGTCATGACAGATCTATTCCAGGCAGGGTCAAGGCCCACTCTACAAGGACCTTGGCTTTTTCTATGGCGTTTTTTTGGAAAGGGTTGGATTTTAGAAGTATTCTAATAGCTGCTACTTGGTCCTGTGTACATACTTTTAAAAATACTGCAAGTTTGATTCCTTCTCTAGGTCTAGGTCTAGGTCATGCTTTGCTAGGACTATTCCTCAGGAGCACCTTGACGCTGCTCATTCCACCTCCCAAATATAGTTAGCTATGGTAATTTACCCATATAGCTAAGGCAACTGCAACAGCAATCAAAATGCTGAACATAGTACAACTGTGCAAGTTGAACTTAACATAACAGTAGTTGTTCAAATGATTACTGCTGCAGTAGCTGCTACCTCTCTCCGTCTTATGTCAGGCTGTGGACATTTTTTTTTTTAGTATTTCTTACCTTATCCTTGGCCTCCTTCTCTCTGCTGGCAGGAAAGCTCTGGAGGGTTTCATGCCCACACTTGTCTTTTAGTCAGCTCCGCTCGAGCTGCTTGAGAGTTGGGGAGCATGGAAAGTGCCCTGAGACCTTGGAAGCTGGCTGGCTGTAATATCCTTGGTACAGTATAACCCAAGTATTGCAGCAGTGATCATTCAGGCATTTACTGTTTTGTCAAGTTCAGCTTATACAATTGTACTTTACTAGATAGTGGAAATCCCAGATCTAAACCAATTATAACAAAAGCACTGAATGTTATAAAGGAGGTTAAAAAATGGAGGTGGGATCTTTAGAAAAGGGAAGGACTAGATTTTATATAAATCAAATTTGTGTGAACACTACATGCAGTATAATGTTAAGGGAGAACACTACATGCAGTATAATGTTGAGGGAGAGGTTTAAGGGAAGGTAGAAGCTGAGCAACTTACGTGATCCTGGAGTGAGAGAAAATTGTTTAAAATGAAAATCTGTACACTACATGACAATAACAATGTATAGCCACATTGCTTATAAAAATGTGACTATTTAATAAAGATGTTTAAGAAAAAAAGTAAATCCAGAGTATTGTGATGGTTGAAGTTTTACCTGTTCCTTCCCTTGGCATTGAATTTTAGACACTTATTAAAAATGATGAACTGTATTGATTTCAGCATGAATAACAAACTTTAATTTAGTAGTGTAATTGCTTGGCTTACCCAGGGCTTAGTTTACTGTGATGTGTAAATTTATGCATTAGTAGAGATATATTCATTTAATATTAATAGCTTTCACTCTGCTTTTATTTTTAATTAGAATGTAATAATATTTTATATTTTTGCAACATGCTTTACTTGTGATGCTTTGGTAAAGAAGGAGGCTAAGACCCCCATAACCCTCTTAAGAGCTAAATGAAGTTAAGGGAGGCACACCCTCCTTAATTTACTTGACATTTGGTAACCAGAAAAGTCCGACTGGGTGTAAAGCCTATTTTCAACAGAGGCCCGGTGAGAAAAGCTCCATTTACAACAATACAATTATATAATCAGTTATACAGCTTAACATAAGAGAAAAAAAATTACTAAAGTAACATAGGAGACTGTAATAACATTTATAGAAATTAACATCACAGTATAACGCACAAATATGACCATATATGGAAAGATCAAAGGGCCATATACCTTAATTTGTCTTGAAAAATTATCAAATATACAGACGCTACACAAAAGAATTAAATTAATTATAGTTGCGAAAGAGGAAGAATTGGAGACAAGGGTGATGTATAAAGAATAAACATGGAATCATAACTTTTAACTGAAGCTAAAAGGTCAGGTTGTTAAAGAAAGAATAGGAAGGAGGTTGTAAATTGAGTTAGAGGTAATGAAGAGCAGGGAGGGCGAAGATGGAAAGAGTTGAGTTTAGTAGGAGGACGGGTGAGGGAGTAGAAAGGGGTATAATAGAGGGGATAGTGTTATAAATGGGAGCAGTATAGGTTACACAGGAAGAAGATGGGTAGAAAAGGGTAGTGGAGTAGAGGCAAGAGTAGTGGAAAGTGGACAGAAAGTAAAAGTAAACAGTAGGCAGGGTTGAAAAAGTGAAGTAAAGAGAGAAGTGGTGGAGGTAGAAAGGTAGTGCGAGAGGGGTGTATGGAGTGTTAAGTAGTGACAGCATAGGTGTGGAGGGGGATTTTGGAGGATAACGTTGAGTGGTAAGGGTAGTAGAGGAGGGCTAAGGTAGTATTACTAAGCTGGGTTTGGAGCATGGGCAGATTTGGGTCATAAGAAGGTGTTCTTTTAATTTAATTTTAAATTCCTTGGCTGGTACTATAGTTCTGATATTTATGGGTATGGCATTCCATAGTTTAGTCATGTAGTAGGAGTAGAGACATTTTCCTGCATTTTTATGGGGCCTGTATAGCGTTAGTAATTATTTACCGAACATGCTCTATAGCTTCAACTGCATATGCATATACTATACTTGGTTTACAAATGTGCATGATTTTCTAGTGTTTTTTTTTTTTTTTTTAACTTTGTCAAACTTTGATCTGTTTATCTTTCAGAACTGGTAATGTTGTTAAACTTGTATTTTAGATAGCAATTATCCTTAAATTAGGGATGGAGACTGAGACTGATTAACTTTGTGTTTCATAGTGTATTTCTTTGTTGATGGGCCAAGGGGAACATTTTCATTTTTGGGCTTATTGTAAATATTTCATTAGTTTTTGTTTTTATAGTGATTACTTTATCTTTAAACAACTCTTAATGATTAATAAGCCATGTTTT
>NC_056739.1:1020546612-1020709112 GCF_019279795.1 Protopterus annectens | reverse complement strand
GACCTGAAGAGGGCTGTGCACAAGAGATACAGTCACAATCTGATAGATTTGGAGCACTTTTGCAAGGAAGATCAGGCAAATATTGCCAAGTCAAGATGTGTCATGCTGATAGACTCCTATCCAAGAAGACTGAATGCTGTAATTGCATCAAACGGTGCTTCAACTGCATCAAACGGTGCTTCAACGAAGTATTAGTTTAAGGGTGTACACACTTATGCAACCAGCTTATTGTATGTTTTTCAGTTTTTATATTTTTCCTCTAACAGATTTGTTTTTCAATTGAATTGTACAGGTTATAGGTCACATTAAAGGTGGGAAACGTTTTGAAATGATTTACTGTGGTCTCATTTTTTTATATCACACAAACCTGGCATTTTAACAGGGGTGTGTAAACTTTTTATATCCAGTGTATATATTTTACTGACATATGCACACACACATATGCATACACACACATGCGTGCAAGCACACACACACACACATACATATGTGTATATAATTTGGGAAAAAGACAGTTTTCAAAGTTACACGATGCCGAACTGAATTAATACTGCTTCATAATAATGAATGTAAAGTTGTTATGAGTTCGACAGTGTGAACGGAGATTGCATTACAGTGAGGATCAGAGAGCTTGCCCTTTTTGTCACTGTAGTACGATTTCGGCGTTGTATATATAATTTGTAGGGGTTATGGGGGAGCAGGGTTGCTTGCCCCCCTGCTAAAACATACAGTAAAAGGACATATGGACTTTCGAAACCAGATGTCTGGTATGTTGAACGTCGTGTTTACGACCTTTGACATGCAGGCTAGATTGTTTTCAGTTTCGGGATTTTTGTTTGAGTTTAGATGGAAAAGAATGTTGCCTTCGAGATTATGATAGTAAACCGTGTGTGTATGTAAATATGTATGTATGTGTTTGTGTGTGTGTATATGTATATATATATATATATATATATATATATATATATATATATATATATATATATATATATATATATGTATATATATATTAAAACTAAAAACCGCACAAGTAAGAAGAGACTTATTTGTAATATAAAAAAAAAAATCTTGAAAAATAATTAAACACCATTAACACTGAACTATATGCGACTAATAATTAAAACAAGCAATAAAGGGCACGGACACTGAACGGATGATTAAGCTTTCGTTCTTTAACGATCGTAGAACTTTGGCTGTTCCCGGTTAGTGGTCGCCACAGCAGAACTCCGGTCTGCTAATGATTGGCAGTAGATTTTTTTTTATGGTGTGGAGTTGCCAGCCTGACGCCCAACCTTTAGTGAAGGCACATCCATTCACGCATGTTTTTCGGAGGCCACTCGACCGCGGGGAGGACATGCAGACTCCACACAGGAGGAAGTCCAGCCGAGAATTGAACAGGACAACCTCTTGCTGTGAGGCAGCAACGCTACCGTTGTACCACCGCATGACAGTCATTTAATGTTGAGAAATTTTAGACAGCTTGTAGAGAATTTAAAGATAAGTTAGCGTGATACAAATAGGGATTGCACAATTAAGTGAGGGAAAAAGGCTTTTGGTATATTTAGAGACAAAGTCAGGGAAGAGAATTAGGTAGCAGCAAGGAAGTAAGTGAAGAAGGGAGAGAGAATTAGGTAGCAGCAAGGAAGTAAGTGAAGAAGGGAGAGTAAGGATGTATAAGGAATGAAAAGGTACTTGTTCACATTTTAGGTATACAGTTTATCCTGGTGTTGAGCAATAAAACATGCCAGAGTTTAGCTAGGGAGTGTTTCAGAATGGTTTTGAAAGATGGGAGGGACATGGTCCATATCTATCAATTTTGGCATCACCTTTGCCATTCTTTTCGCCATTGTAGATATAAACATTTTGTACTCGTGGTTTAAAATTTAAATAGGCCCCTATGAAACTGGATCAGAAGGGTATTTGCATTTTTTAGTATTACAGCCTTTTTTCAGGATGTTGGGGCCTCCCCTCCTTTTAAAATAGTGCTAAACAAAATCTTCTGGATCTTTATAACTTTCTTCCTTCTTAGCTTCCAAACTCCACCAGAATACCATCTGTTCGTGGGGACTTTGCTGCAGTTTGGTTATACATCACCATTTTTATCTCATCTCCTGCTGTCTTGACTTTTAGTTGTTGAGCCTCATGTACCTTTAACCTTAACATATTTAAGTCCTCCATAAATAATATAAATAATTCCATTTGGGCTTTTTTCCACACTTCTCTGCTTTATACAGCTTTTCATAAAATTTCTGAAATATCTCTAATACTACTTCGTGATCTCTGATTATTCTTTTTATGGGCTCTCCAAGTTAACAGCAACCTTTTCTATTTTCTGTTGCCTAAGTGATTGTGCCAAAAGTATTTGTACTCTGGAGTCGTTATAAAACGTTATGTACTCGCCCTAACGTGTTCCATGTTAGTAGTTGTACTTCATTTGTCATCAACCTGTGAGTAGTCTGGTCTGGATTGGATCTGAGACGGCTGCTTCACTAGCATCTGATCCGAGCTCCAAGCTCATCCCCTTGCCCATAGTGCTCCTCTATCTACTTTCTTCCCTCAGATCGAGTTTGCTGACTCGTAAGCATAAGCCCGATCTAAAGGACAATCTCTCTCTAAAGGTTCCTCTTATCCTGACCATGTATGAACAAGAGAGCTGCAGGGGCAACCTCTCCTGTATACCAGAGCAGTACAATAGTGCTAAAGTCAGGGGGAAGGAGGGAGGGACGATTGATGACAAACTAAGTAAAACTACTCTGATGGAACGTTATGGTGAGTACATAACTTTTTTATTTGAAGTAGTTAACTTAATTTGGTCATCAACCTGTGGGACAGAGTCCCCAGCTACCAAACACCTGGGTGGCCCTCATGGAAGGATATTCCAGAGCACCATGGAGCCAAAGGATGCTCTATCTCTAGATACCAAGTCCAGTTTGTAATGTGAAATAAAGGTGTGAGATGACCAAGTAGCCGCAGAACAAATATCATCCAGAGACACCCCGGACCAAAAAGCTGCAGATGTAGCCATGGACCTGGTGGAATTAGCTTTAACTTGACTTGGAGGTGAAATGCCTTTGTCTGCATACACCTTAAGGATACACTGAGAGCTCCAGTGTGTGATAAGTCACTCTCGAGATTGGTTTATCCAGAAAGGGTCTAGAATAGGAAGCAACTGGTTGGACTTGCGGAAGGTCTTCGTTCTATAGAAGTAGAATCTCAATTGTCTATGTACATCCAACAAATGCAATTTATATTCGTCCCTGTTCTGAAAACAGGGAGGTTAATTGTCTGATTAATATTAGTCTTCGAAGCAATTTTGGGTAGGAAAGATGGATTGGTACGTAGAGAAACCCTGTCCTTATGGAAAATCATATACGGAGGTTTAATGGATAAAGCTTGAAACTCTGATATCTTCCTAGCCGAGGTGATAGCCACTAGGAAGGCGGTCTTTCATGACAAAAACTATAAGTCTACTAATGCTGCAGGCTCAAAGGGGGGAGAAACCAGAGCCTGTAAAACAAAGGTAAGGTCCCATGGGGGTGTAGGATATTTTACTGGAGGTCTCAAGAGAAAGGCGCCCTTCAAGAAGGTTTTGCAGACTCTGGAGAAGCCAAAGATGCCATGTTCTCCCCATAGTGGAAATTAGAGATGGCAGCCAGTTGTACTTTCATTGTAGAAGAGCTATCGCTCTGTTTAAAAATACTTGCCAAAACTGGAGCCGTGAAAGAATCCCAGTCCTACTGAGAAACCCAAATAGAAAAACATTTGCACTTGCTGCAGTACAGTTTTCTGGTAGACGACTTGTGACCAGCCACCAAAATAGTCTTAACCGGTGATGATAATCCTGGAGTCCTAATAGTCAAAGAAACATGAGCAGCCAATGTTGAGCTTCAGACTATTCAGGTCTGCCTGAGGAATCCCCGAAGGGTGCGATATGGGAATCGGAACCTGATCCAAGATCCATGGCGGAACTATACAAGTTTGAGACCAAAGGAAGGGGAAACAGACTTGGTGAGGCCAGAATGGGGCAATGAGGATAACCTTGCTCCCCAGCCTGCGAGCTTTCTGAAGAACCTTTGTTGTGAGAGGTAAAGGGGGATAACCATAAAGAAAAATGGGATGCCAAGTATGGATAAGAGCGTCCTTGGGGTTTACCCCCTGCGGGGGTTCAGAGCGAAGAACTCCCTGCACTTTGCATTGGAAGGAGATGCGAAGAGATCGCAGCAAGGCCAACCCCATATGAGGAAGATCTGATGTACTACAGAAGGGTAGTGAGACCACTCGTAAGGCTTCAGAATAGTCCTGCTGAGTTTGTTCGCTAGTATGTTGGACCGTCCGAGAATGTGCATTGCCACAAGAAACCGGCCGGTGGAAATCACCCATTACCACACTCTAATGGCCTTGTGACAAAGGGGGTAAGACCTGCTTCCTTCCTTGTTTGTTGATGTACCAGACTACAGACATGTTGTCCGACTAGATTGCAATATTCCGCAGAGGAATAAAGGCATGAAGGGCCTGCAATGCCAAAAGGACCGCCTCATCTCTAGAACATTCGGGGACCACGTGCCTTGGATTTTCCTCCCCGAGCAATGCCCACCCCACCCTAAATGGGATGCGTCCGGTGTCACCATGGTCGGGGGGGGGGGAGTTGCAAGAATTGGGCGTCCCTTGACTAAGTCTGGGGAGAGGACCCACCAGCGAAGAGACTCCCTGCAAGCTGTGGAAATATGTATTGGATGGCCTAAGGGAAGGTCTAGCAAGGACCACTGAACTGCTAATGTCCACTGTACCACCCACATATGTAGACGTGCACATGGGAGAATGAGTAATGGTGGCTGCCATGGAACCTGGAGCCTGCAGCACAGTGTCCACTGAAGAAGGACTTGATTGGATGACTTGGGAAACATGAAGACGTAAGTTCCACACCCTCTCCAGGGTGAGAGAATCCCTCATCTGGGTGGTATCCAACAGGGCCCCTATAAATTCTAGAGTCTGGACTGGGGTCAAAGATGGTTTGGCTCTGTTTTATCGTAATCCCCAATTTGCTAATGTCAGGAAGTAGTCTCTGGCTTGCTAAAGTAGATGCTTGGTGGGGGCACTGAGGTGCCAGTCGTTTAGGTACGAAAGACCTGAATTCCCTGAAGCCTCAGGTGAGCTGCTACAACTGCCATGACATTGGTGAACACCCTGGGGGCTGTGTTGAGACCGAAGGGAAGGGCTCTGAAGGGGTAATGATTGGCCCCTATCTGGAAGCGAAGAAACCTCCTGGAGAGTCTGTTCCTCTTTATATGATAGTACGCATCCTGGTGCTCTGTTGAGCGCATTCAATCATTTTCCTTCAGATTGGGCAGGAATGGATTGCAGAGTGACTGTCTGGAATTTTTCCTTGGCAGCTGTCAGGTTTAGGTTGGAAAGATCAAGGATGGGTCTTAAGTTCCCCGTTTTCTTTGGCATCAAAAAGAACCTAGAATAGATGCCCAATCTGGATTGCTCTGGGGAGATGGGTTGGATGACTGTCTTCTTTAGCAGCTGGTCTATTTTGAGAGCTGCCACCTCCATTTGCGTGGGTGAGACGTCTGGGAGGTGTCTTGGGGGAAGAGGTGACTCTGAGAAAGGGGATGGAGTAGTCTCTGGATATAATTTGTAGCACCCAACGGTGTGTTGTAATGGACTCCCATTCTGTCAGGTGCAATGAGAGAGAACCCCCGACTGCCTTCAGAGAAGAGCAGTCGAGCAACCTCTCAGGTCTTCTCTGTGGGCCTGTCTGAGAGAGGTTCTCGAGACCCAAAATTCCTCGGACCCCCTCTGCCTCTGGGCCAGCATCTGTTGTAATCCCCTCTGCCACATCTTCTTTGTCCCTCACTGATTCCTTGAAAGGGATCTTTGAGAGGTGGAGAAGCAGAAGCAGACCCCGATGGCAGACAATGTCTTCCTGTCCTTTTCACTACGGACCAGAGTTTCGCGCGCACACTTCTCAAACAGGGAAGAATCATCATAGGGGGGGCGTTGGCAAAGGATGCCTTAAAGGGTTCAGAAAACTGACCTAGCCGGAGCCAGTAGTGTAGCCTCATAGCAAAGCCGGAGCCAGCCACCCTTGCTGCTCCTTCTGTCGCATGGACATATTGGAGACCGCTTTTAGAATGGCCATCTGCATGGAGAAGGTCGGTTTCTTCTCT
This sequence comes from Protopterus annectens, assembly GCF_019279795.1. NCBI lineage: Eukaryota > Metazoa > Chordata > Ceratodontiformes > Protopteridae > Protopterus > Protopterus annectens. The sequence continues at coordinate 1,020,702,939 of NC_056739.1, read as the reverse complement.
GGTGACATGCTCTGGGTGACTCTGCTACCTCCTTAACTAGATCCTGCTGCAGTCAAATAACATATGCCAAATAATTCAGCGCCCTTCTAGAAAAGATTGCTGAAGCATAAACCCGCTTCCCTAGGAGGTCCATAGTCCTTGACTCTTGGTCCGGAGGATGAACCGTGGAGCTCTCCTGAGTGAGCTCTTTCTTTGTGGAGGCTGCCACCACCATTGGGACTACTGGGGACCCCTTACTTCAGCTAGTCCTGTCAGATAGGGGGGGTAAGGACTTTATCTGGATGTCTAGAAATAAGGCTCCACTGTGTCTGGCTCCTTCCACTCCTGATATGTAATGAGGTCCACAAGTGAATCCTTAGGAGGAGACACCCAGGAAGTAGATGGGCTCATGCCGAAAGCCTCCTGGAACACCGACTCGTTGGGGGATGGCTTTTGGGCAGACCATCCCCCCTTTGACGGAGAAGTTCCATGATGTCACCAAAGGAAACATTGTCAGGGGATGATCTGGGGGAGTCTTCCCCTTCCTTCAAGTCGGTGTAATCTGTGAAGGACACTGTAGAGGAGTCTAGGTGCCTCCTTTTGCACAACCGTTTGTGGGGAACCTCCTCGGTGGGACTCTCAGAGGGGGACTCGCAAACCACCTGTTGTGTTCCAGTTGGTGCAACCTGGGGCAAATCAGGCACGGGCTGTCCCAACGAGGACAAAATGGAGCCGCATCAAGGGCTGACTGAGTTGGGGCGGAATCCAAAGAGGAAATGGTCAGGGGTCTCGACCCACTTGAGACTACCCACTCCACCATGTCTTATGCCAAAGGAGAGCGAGCTCCTGGGGATACCAATGAGGGGGCCGCTCTCCTCAGGTCCGAGGAAATTTTTAGCCGAGCCCTGCGGAGCCAAGAAGCCAAAGGGGAGACTGTGCTCTGAAAAACTTGAATCCGACAGACCCCCCCCCCCTTGGATCCGACCCCAAGGCTGTGGCTCCGAGAGCTCGGATCCGAACTAGTCTGATTCAACACACTCAAGGCAATGGCCTGTGTCGAGGTACTAGTTACCATTGGTGCTGACCCTGAGACCTTTCTAATCCAAGGGCTACGAAACCATAGTTCGGATTGGAGAAGGAGCAATGGGTGTAAAAAAGGGCATGGATGTGAACCCCCCGCACCAGAGGGAAAGGGGGCTGGCAAGACTCCCAACTGGATGTGGGTGCGTATAAATTTCCGCATCATTTTATCCATCTCAGCCTCACTTAAACTGCGCGTAGAGCACGAAGAAGATGCCACCGATGCTGACCTGGAGTGCCGGTGGTGGGAAGCACTAGAGTGCGGTCTAGACTCCTCCGACTTTGGAGAAAATCTAGGTGAATGGAGCCACGGGGGTACTAGGCCTTGGAGTCCTAATCTTGGGAGGAGGACCCGCTGGAGCAGAACAGTCCAGCAACCTCTTCCTCTGCTTGTCTTTCTTAGGTTTATCCCGCTCCACAGGCTTGGAAATAGGAGGTTGAGTCCCAGAGTCCTGGGAAGGGGACGAAGCAGTAGCAGCCACAGACGCAGCCGAGCTGGTAGTAGTGGGGACGGCATCCCTGAAGCTAGCAGGAGACCCTTCTTCGCTAGCTTAGCCCTCCTGTCTTTCAGGACCCTTGGGTTAAATCCTGCACAAATAGAGCAGTCAGTCAGTAAATGTGGCATGCCTACACACACCATGCCCAATATGTGGCCATCAGCTGGAGAGAGCTTGTGGCCGCACTCTGTGCACTTCCTGAAGACAGGCTGAGGAGCATCTGCCATACCTGAGAAGGTAACATACACATGCACCTGCTATCACACACAAATCCCTAGGGGTGATGGAGGACGAGGGAACTACCACAAAAGATCTACACAAACCTTTTTTTTTTTTTTTTTTTTAAACACGACACACAATGCGAGGAAGGGGAGGTTAAAAGGGGAAGAAAAGGGAACCTACACTCAGAAAACCCACACAGAAATGACACTTGCCCAACAATAAGCCTAGAGCTCAGCAACCATGATGCTATGCTTTTCAGCAGCAAATGAGATCTGAGGGAAGGGAGGAGATAGAGGGGCATTATGGGTAAGGGGAGGAGCTTGGAGCTCAGATCAGATGCCAGTGAAGTGGCTGTCTCGGATCCGAACCAGATCTGACTGCCCACACGTTGATGACCAAATGAAGTCAACTACAGATCAATTGCTTACCCAGCAATATTTCATAACTTGTGCATATTATCGAGGTGCTCCCTTATTTTCTCTTTAGTACTCTGCAATTGTGCCTCTTCTTGTTATGTGAGATTCCCCTTATTTTGTCATACTTTGTCAGCCCCTCTAAATTCTTATTGCGTCTTAACCAGATCTCTCTCTCTCTCTTATTTCTACCCTATTTTTAAACTCTACTTGCATTTTATCCCACCCACTAGTTATAACTTCTGGAGTACTTTGTCTCCCCTAATAAAGCCTGGATAATTTCTACTACCCATTCCTTAAATTCTACATTTTTAACAGATTGGTAGGGAAGCACCAGTGTTTCATCTTTACTTCAGTACCCTGTATTTTTATCTTAGTAAATATCTGCACATTATCTGAAATAGTTATTGGATATACAATAGATTTCTTAATTAAATGCACGTGTTCCTGTAAAATATAATTTCTATCTAGTCTAGTCCAGTTACTGTACTGTGGGGTATAATATGTACATTTTCTCACAGTTCCTACTACTGAATTTATTTAGGTTTATAGGTAGGTACTAGGCTGTCTGTCCGAGGGCATTTATAAGCCTAGCCAGACTGTCTGCTTTCGCTGCCCCATTGATTAATTAACTGAGCCTCTATCCCTCCAGCATGTTCTATTTATTGTTGTGGTGAGGTTTCGCTCACTAGAGCGAGTGGCCTGCAGTGACTTTTATTTCTTTAGGTGGAGCATGTCCCATCAGTTCTGAGCTGGACATGGCTTTGTAAGTCAGGCAGAGATCACCTCTGAGTAAGCGATATGCCACTGAGTACAGCTGGAGTTTTTCTAGTTGGGCTGCATAGGACATTAATCCTCTTGAAGTACTTTTGTGGTCTTTCCAGCTGTTGGAAGTGTTTTGTGAGGTACATCCCAAATGGGGCATTGTACTCTATGATGGGTCTGAGTGACGAGTAGAGGGGCACTATATCCTCTTTATTTCTAGATGCGAATCCTTTAGTAATTAGATGGTTTACAGAAAAGGATTTCCTAACTACTTTGGCAATATGATTGTCAAAGGAGAGATTACTATCTACCTGGGTCCCCAGATCTCTTATTACCTCTTCTGTGTTAAGGGGGCTGCCACCTTTGTGGAAATTCATGGGTATTTTGTTTTTCCCAAACGGGATGACTATGCATTTTTTTGCATTTAGCTTGAGACCTTGACTTTGACACCAGGTGTCCGTCTCAGTAAGGCCCTTTTGGAGAATGTCCGTGTCAGCCGGAGAGTCAATTATGGCTCCCAGTTTGCAGTCATCAGCGAACTTGGTTAGCCATAGGCCTCCTGTGTTTGCCTGTACTTCTGAGAAGTATATGCCAAATAGTAGGGGTCCCAGGACCGAGCCTTGTGAGACACCACTTGTGACTGATTTAGAGTCGGACCTGGAGCCCGCTATTCCTACTGTGTGAGTCCTGTCTGTAAGCCAGTTGGCAACCCATCTCGTGATGTAGGGGTTTATGTTCAGGCTGGAGAGTTTTTCTATAATTCCAGAGTGGGGAATGGTGTCAAAAGCCTTGGCGAGGTCAAGGTAGGCTGTGTGAACTACATTCCCCTCATCTATGGCCTTGGTGACTGTCTCGAAGAAGTCAACCAGGTTTAGTAGGCATGATCTGCCCTTAACAAAACCGAACTGGGTTGGGTCAAGTTTTTGGAGGTTCCCAATGTCTTTTTTAATAAGTTCCGTGATGATTCGCTCCATAGCCTTGCAGACCAGGCTCTTTAGGCTTATGGGGCGATAGTTACCAGGGTCAGTTGTAGCCCCTCCTTTGTGGAGCGGAGTAACTGTTGCTGTGCGCCATTCTATGGGCACTTAACCTGTGGAGAGGCTGAGGTTGAACAGTGTGTTTAGGTGGGGGTTAGTTCGTTCTGTAGTTCGTGCAAGACGCAGCCAAGGACACCATCTGGCCCCATTGACGCTGTGCTTTTGGCTTTTGAAAGGGCTGCTTTCACCTGTGCGTCTGTGATTTCTGGGACGCTACACTTTTCCGGTATTGTTGTGGGCCCTTTTGGGGGTGAGAGAGGGGTGAAGTTTGCACTGAATCTATCTGCCAGGTTGTTGGCAGTATCAGTAGGTTCAGTATATTTTGTGCTGTTTTGCACTAGCTCAGAGCATATCTACGAGTTGCCACTTAGATTCTTGACATAGCTAAAGAAGACTTTGTGGTTCTCTTTCAAATCCTTGGCTATTTTTCTTTCGAAGTTAGCCTTGGATGATTTTATGAGGGACCTTAGTTTCTTACTGATATTGATCAGGGATGTCTTTCCTTCTTGGGATTTGCTTTTTTTCTGAACTAGTTTCCTCCTTCTATTGTATAGCCAGGTTATGGCAGGGGTCCACCAGACTAGTTTCCTTCTCTTAGGGGGGTGAGTCTTGGTTTTGCTAGGGATGGCACGATCCATGCATCCTTGTAGGTGCTTATAGAGTGCATTTGTAAAGGTTCCTGTATCTTGGACACTGTTATGCTTTAGCGTGGGGGCTGTGAAACTTACCACCTCTGTCTTAAGTAAGGTGAAGTTTTCTATAGAAAAGTTTTTTCATAGCTTTTTTCAGAAGTCTACCCTCTTGTTATATTTTCCCTTTTAGCCCCCTCAGATGCATCCTCTTTGTTGCAAATCAAATTCCAGTCTCCACCAGTAAGTAATATTTCCTACTGAAAGGCAATTGTTTCTTCCATTTTTTTAAGCTCCATAATAGCAGTTTTAGGTGGAATATAGACATATGCCAGTGTAATCCTCGTCCCTTGCCAATAGCCTCTTATTATCACAAATTTGCTATTATTATGTTATTTCCTCTTCTATCAGCACTGGAGCTCCTCTAGCAATTAATACAAGTAGTCTTCTTTTCCATAGTTCCTGATATTTTGCATAATATCCATCGTGAAATCCTTTCCTTATCAAATTCACATAATTTCTTCCCAAATGTGTCTCCTGTAGCATTGCTATTTTCACTGTGCATTTCTTAGTATAATTAATTATTCCCTTTTTGTCTATACCTTTGAGACAATTCACTTTCCAGGATAATATGGAAAGTGTCACCAGTATGGTAAGAAGTCATTATCCCACCTGTTGCATATGGCAGCTTATTCATAATGTCTATTTCCAGCTTTTGTGTTGCATGCACATGTTAATGTTTTGCAGGTTAATTCTTCATGTAGTTTTTTTCGTGTCAGCATTGGAACCTTTCTCACATTTTGCAAGACTTTTTTTTGTTTTAATAAAAACCCACAAACAAAAAAAAAACAACACACCCTATAACCTATTAATTTTTAATACAAACGTACATCTTCAAATGAAGATTAACCATCCTAATAGGAACATTTGTGCCATATAGACAGCTGCTAGCAGAGACCTTAATTAATCAAAAATTGAGGTTATCCATGATAAGGCATGTGTTATTGCCTGTGCTTTTACTTACACTAATTGTTGTCTGTTCTTTTTTTTTTTTTTTCTTTATTCCCAGCTTGCATGATTTCTGAAATCCATTAACTTTTAACCCTGAATAAAATGGTGTTCAATCTTTTTATTGCCCTGTTGTCAGCTTGTCTCCATGGAAATGTGAAATGTAGTCTTCTGCTGCAATGTGAAGGACAAGCTGAAACATTTAATATGATGTTGTTAATCTTTGTTCATTCCTTACTGATGGGCCTCGGTTCCATCCTCAGAACCAACTCTGCCGATACAACAAACTCGCGCCAGTCATAAAACTCTCAAGCTAGGTCTTACTCATAGTGCTCCTCTCCTCATCTCTCGTTTGTTGCATACTTTTCAAGATATGTCAAGTCAACTCTCTGCTAAGTAGTGGATATTTTTTGTACTTGTATTTTTTTCACTAAAATTCTCTCTCAAATATTTGCTTCTTTAGTCGTTGATAGTTTCGCTTACCCTTGCTTTTTCTGTAGTCGTTTTATTCTTAGTACCATTGTTTGTACAGGCCCCTCCCTTACTGCTGTGGTAATTGTCATACCATCGTTGGTATTCCTCTTCCTTTCTCCTTCTTTCCTTTTTTTTTTTTTTTTTTTTATATGCAAAGAAATCTCTTCTTTCAACCTCTGTGTGTTTGCCTATTGTCTGCTTCTCACTTGAATTTGACATAGTTGAGGTTGTGTCTTGTTTTGTACTGGTATAATGCCTGATAAAAAAGGGATATCTGGATTAAAGCAGTGCATTAAATGTGGTTGAAAGATGCCCTACTCGGATGGGCATCTCTCATGTGTCTACTGTCTCGGAGTTCCCCACCTTCAGGTTCAACCACCTTATGAACTCTGTAAAGGGTTCAGCTCTCGCACTTTAGCAAAGCATAAAAATAAATTAATCTTGAAAGGATTACTAAAAACTTCCTTTTTGGAGGCACTGTCTGAGGCTGAGATCTCAACACCTTTTAGGAAAGGCAGTAAAAAGAGAAGCCACTCTGTTCTAGCTCTAAGGAACCAAAGTCTTCTAAGACTGTTACTGAACCCAAGTCTAAATTGCCTAAAATGTCAGCACTGACTCTGCACCAGAGCCTGAAGTTAGTCTATGGTGCCGATGTCATCAGCGGCTTATTCAGAACCGGCAACCATAATTTCTGCTACGACACCGATAATTCCCTCAGTACCAGACACACTTTCGTCACCAACAAAAGTATCTCCCTCCAATCTGGTCACTCCCTTCCCTTTACAAAACATGTGTCCTTCGACCTCGGTCCCGAAAAGTGAATTTTTAGCCAGGACAAGATACTCCCTCTCCATTGATCCCTTTTTATGGACAACAATACAGTCCCTTTCTCAAAAGGCCTGACTCCCCTTCAGGGATATCCACCTGTTCAACCAGGAGTCTTTTGGAGCTGGATGTAGTGAGGCTTGTTGATCAGCTCCTAGCAGCCAGAGGCATCCCAACCCCAACCAACACCTCCCTCCCAGCTGGAGTCAAGGGATTTTCTGCACAGAGTCCAACATATCTTCCTTCAAACGTTCCTCAGGCTTTGGAGCCCTCAGTACTGATGCCTGTCCTGGTGCCAACGTCTGTTCCTGTGATGCTCTCTTCCACAGTTCTGGAACCTACCCTGTGGACTTCTGTTAATTCGGAACCAATCCACTCTCGGGACCATGACTGGCCTGTTGGCACCATGACCCCTAGGGTGGCGCCAATTTTTTTCTACAGTGCTGGCTACGGTTCTGGTCGTTTTGGCAGCTCTTGTCTTCTCGGGGCTCCAACCCTGTAGGTGGGCTCATCAGAGCAGTGTGTGACCCCAGTTCTGAGGTTGTCCTTCTCTGTTCCCAGGCTCCCATCCCTCTTAAGGTGAGCCTGCCTTCCAGGTGATGGAGAGGGCTCTCGGTTTTGCAAGCTTGCAGTTGACACCTAAGGCGTCAGAACCAGACGTTCCTGTTTCCCGTGGTGTGCAGCTGACACAGCCCACTACACTTGGACATTGGGCATGGGAGCAGCAAGAAACCCTACTTCAGGGCACCCACTCTTTGGAGTCCTCTTCAGATGTTCCCCCTGAAGAGCCACCCCATAAGAGAACGTGCAAGTGAAAGCACATAGATTCCCCTGAGGAATGCCTCACTGAAGATACAGATTTCGATGAGGGAGAAGTGTCCCCACAGTCGCCCCCTGAGGATGTCTCATTTGGAGACCTGCTAGAGATACTGAAACAGGGGCGGTTGGAAGCCCATAAACGTTTTTACTGAGGAGTCTGTATTCTTGCATTCATTCCGTGCTTGACCCTCTACTTCCTGGGTGACCGCGCCTGCAGATGAGCTAATCAAGCTCATTGTGCAGTGCACTTGGAAGTCCCCCAACACCATTGAGCCAATTCCCCAGAGGCTGGATAAAATTCTTTTTCCTCCACAGGATCACCTTCCTTGGTCCAAAGGCTTCGCAGTAGATTCTGTGGTGGTGGCAGCAACACTGGAAAACAACTTGCAGAAGAAATCTCAACTGTCCATCTTCCGAACAGGGAGCCCTGGATGATAGATTTATTTACGCTTCATCGACCTTTGCCATAAGGTTGCTGAACTACCTGGCACATTTTACCCATCTTCAGAGGGACATGATTACATACCTTTCAGGAATCTTGGTGGGAGCGTTTTCTGATGAGGTACGTGACAAAGTTGCCTCACAGCGTGCCACCCTGGAGTCCATTTCTAACTCCTCCATACAGTTGATCGCCCATACAGCTAAGGGGGCAGCCAGACCTGGAGGTTCAGGCGTTGTCATGAGATATCACACCTGGATGAGCTTGTGTAATTTTGTGGACCCCTTCATGTCTTCCTTCTTCAACGCTTCTGTTGATAAGTCTTACTTGTTTGGCCTAAAGGTTAAAGACACTTTAGCCAGGTGCGAGAAGGACAGAAAGACCCCATCTGCCGTGGGCATATGTTTTTCTGCCCTTCAACGATCCTACACCAGGAATCGGAGAGGCGGGAAGATGTGGTTAAAGAAATACCAAGGCCCTTTTTGTGACTCATGTGGTGAGTTCTCTCTCCCTGGCAGAGGGGGCCCGCAAAACCAAAACATTTTTGTTACACTTTTCATGGTAGGAGCCTTCGCTCTTCTGTAAAGGCTCGTTTTATTAGAGCTGTGGCTTTTTCTGATGTTTTTTTCAAGGGGTTTGATACTAACTCTATTCCAGAAGCAGCTACCTGGACTTCTGTGTCTACTTTTACCAAGCACTATAAGTTGGCTGGAATCTCCAGAGCTAGAGCTGGCTTAGCTAGGGCCATCCTTCGTGGCTTTCTAGAGGGCTCTTGAGCTTTGTCAGTCTCCCAGTCATAAGGAATACTGCAACCAGTGAATGGAAGGACATAGTACAGTTGTGCAAAATCTTATTAACAGTACCTGTCCTTTCCTTCACTGTTGCATTATTCACTCCCTTTCTCCTCCTGGTCTGTTTCCCCTCATGGATGTATTAGTTACATCTTGGTTTTCCTTGGACGTGCATTCCTACTTGGGCTATTGGTTCTGACAGTGGTACATCTGAACATCACCTTTATGCCCTACTGTATGTGAGGAACCTACGTGTGACATACGGCGTACCTTAAAGCAACAGCAGGCTTTTTTATACTGGCCAGATGTCGGGCTACCCGAGACAGGGAACTCCAATCATAGGGAATACTGCAGCAATGAAAGAAAGGACATCTATTGTTATGGTAAGATTTTACACAACTGTACTTTCTGTTCTTTTTAGTCTGGTACAGCAGAAAAACTTGGATATTCCCTGTGTGCTCTGTCCTCCAGTTGTACCACTTTTGAAAGATCTCTTCTGGAGCAATGTCCTACTCTGCTGGCCTTTTCTTCATTTCAACCACAGAAGTTTAATGAGCAAATGCTATTAACATAGGAGCAAAACAAATGTGGTTAATTATTATACTGGATATGGGAGGTAAGCAGTAGATGCCAACATGGGGTTGAGGTAGAAGTGATGTAGGTGAGGGAGGAGTTACTTGATATGTCCAGTGGAAAAGGGCTTGTTACATTTTTGTTGGGGGGTGTCGTTTGAGTTGTGCTTTGCAAGTGGGTTGAGAAGAGATTTCCTTTAGGTGAGCAGGGAGGGATTGCTAGAGTTAGGAATGAATGGAGGAGTAGTCAGTGAAGTGCAATTTGATATGTGGATCTGGCTTGAGGGATTCCCTCGGGAGAACTTGTAGAGGTTATAGGAGGTTGTTTTATTATGGAGTTGGAAGAAGCTGAAAAAGTTTGAAAAGCGATCGTAGGAGTAGCTGAAATGTGGGAGCCGTCTGGCTTTGGAGATGGTGGGGTGGTTGGAAATGAATTGACAGATTTTTTCTCAGTGGACTGTAGAGTGGATGACTTTTTTATTTTTTTGTGGCTGTGGGAGCTTGTATTGGAAATGAGCTAGGAGGACTGTCTTGCTTGTTGCTGCTCTAGCTAGTCTGTACGGAGAAAGGAAGATTTTTTTTTCTAGTACTTGAATAAAAGTTTTATCTTTTTTCTAATGTTTCTGTGATTTATAGAAGCTGTGACTGGCCCTGTCATAAACTTGGGTATTTAATGGATCTGTTGTTTCTTTTGGGCTGCCACCAATGTGGAGATTTTTAGGAGTTTTTTTAGCTTTCCAAATATATGTTTTTTGTTTTGAAGTAGTTCAGGACTAGCTTATGGTTGTTAAGCTATGAAGTACAGTAAAGGGTAGCTGGATTTGAGTAGATGAATGTGATGGACTACATCGAAGGATAACCTTGTCATCAGCATGGCGAGGGATAAGGAGGTTAGGGAGGTTAGAGGGTAGTTTGCTAATAAAGATTGAGAACATCAGTGGGGAGAGTATGGAACCCTATTTTTGACTCTAACAACTATTCATTAAAAAATATTTTAACCAGGTGGTGGTATTGAAGCTAACTCAGATTTTTTTTTTTTTTTTTTTGATGTTCGTGCTTCCTTGCATGTTGACCCCCAGCTACAGTATTGATGTGTTGGTTTGTGGGATCGCACCCTGCCTCTTCATTATCATCACCACCACCAACCCCCTTTTTCCTATATTCTACATGGGATCGGAATGTTGTGTCAACTGTCGGCATTTCTCTGAAATCGGTGCCACTCTCCTTCCTTCTTCAGCAGTCATGTCTGACTGTCACAGGTCTTCTTTCACCCAAATCCATTCATTATCTCTGCTGGACACCTTTGTTTCCTCTTGCCAACTTTCTGTCCCAGATCACTTTCAACAGATTTTCTGCTTTTTTGCTCGAAGCATCATCATCTGTTATCTTTGACCTTCTTTGCAATTGGAGCTTCTGCTCTGTTGTCCTTCTTTCTTCTTCTACTGTCCCAGTGTGCATCCTATCACCCATCTCAGGCACTTCATCTCAATCAGCTGTAGTTCCCTCAACTGCATTGCTTTTACTGCTCAAGTTTCTGCACCATATGAAAGTACTAGTTGCACACCTGTTTTGCACATCTTACTTTTCAGCTTCTTAGGCATTCTTTTGTTCTTCTCAACCACTGACACACTGTGCCATTTGGCTGCAGCCACTCTGATTTTAGCTTTGGCCTACTCATTTGAACTTCCCTTTTCCTCCACCATCCCACTCGGACACTTGAAGCTTTTAACATGTTCCAGTGTTTTCCCTTCTGTTTCATTTCTCAGCTTCTTCTGATTTCTTCCATTAGCTGCCATTGCAACTGCCTTATCTGTACACCGTTTCTTCTCATTTGCTTTCAGTTTTACATTCCACTTCCCTATCTTTTGCTGAAGTTTTTGTTCAGAATTTGCCTGTGATGCCACATCTTCTGCATGCAGCAATTTTGTTGAGCTGTCCCCTCCACCATCCATCTGTTTGCTAATATAGTCCACCACCATTATGAATAGCGGTTGGCTCAGAACTGAGTCCTGCTGCGTGTCCGTGTCCACTCCTACTGGGTACCCAATCTGAGACTGAACACTGTTTGCATTTGAGCTATTGGGTCTTTGTACATAACTTGCACTAATTCTGCCAATCTTTCTGTGACTTTAAACCATGGTGGGACTGCCCAAATCAGCTTTTCTTGGGACCTTGTCACATTCTCCATATCTATGAATGCCCAATTGGACTCTACTCATTTCTTGCTTCTTCTCAGCTGTCCCCCTACAGACATTGGGTTAGTTGCGCTGAATCATGTCCTAAATCTGAACTTCTCCTCTTCCGTCTTACTTTCTACTGCTGTGCATATTTGGTTATCCATTACTTACTGCAGAACTTTCATGCAGTGTGACAGGAGTTTGATATTGCTGTACTGTCTGTAGATGTCCATTTTATTCTCCAGTCATCTTGGATTTGCCATTCTCTTTCTCTCTCTCTCCATACTGTTTTGAGCACCCTAAGAAGCCATTTCTCCTCTGTTTCACCTAACCTCTTTATCATATCTGCTGTGATTTCGTCTGAGCCTGCTGCTTTCCCTGACTTCATTTTCCTTAGTAGTGATGTTCTTTGCGTTTCATTGTTGCAGTCATTACATTTGGGTAATCTGCTGGCAGGTTGCCCTCATTCGGCCTGATTAACAAAGTCGTGGGTCCTGCGTCGGTTGCTGTCCCTTCTTTCATGACGTCAGGGGTATAAAACATGCAGCCGACGCCATTTTCCTCAGTCATTCTTGCCACGCAGTGCCCGAAGCAGAAGCAGTTCGCAAGTGGCGGTCGGCCGACTCCTGAAATTTTCAGAACCGAAGTCTTCAAGCTAAAGCTAAGAACCCCATTGGGGAAACTTTTTCTTGCTCCTTACCGATGTCAGTAAAAGTTAATAATTGTATTACTTGTGGGAAGCAAATAGCTCATAAGGATTTTCATTTGTACTGTATTCCTTGCCAAGTCCTAGACCACAACGTGCCTTGCTGTCGTTTTTTTCTAAATTTAACCAACGCAGTATTAAGCATCAATATTTTTGCATCTAAATATTTTGCCTCAAGATTTAACTATCCTGAAATGTCGTTGGTTAGCAGTCTGACTACTGGAATTCACAAAAAACACAAAGAAGAAGACCGAGACAGTCCGTCGAGGTCCAAAACCGACGACGAAGCTTCTCCTAAGCCAGTCGCTGGTTCGCCAGTACTCAGTGAGGCGCTTTTGCAGCCCCTGATACCCGCTACCTTTGATTCGCAGGCCTCTATTGAGACCCATTCTGAGTTTGGTATGCCGTGATGTCTCTACCTTAGATGGGTTCAGAGCCGCTGAGCAGGCACTGGCTTCTGAGGGTGTTTTCAGGCCTAGTGATTTGTATATTAAACCGCTGCCATCTTCAAAAGCAAGGCCAAAACCAACTTCTGTGTCTAAAAAAAAAATGACGCTTGGGCCACGTGCACAGGCCTCTATGCCTAAAAAAACAAATGATCAAAATGGCTGAGGATTTAATTACCTTGATCAGGGGTTCCCAACCCCCTCCTGCTAAGTGGCCTAAGCAAGGCACTGATTATGAATCTTCATATCAGGTTTCCATTTCTTCTGATTCCTCTTCTGATCAGGAATTTATCTATTCCACCTTATGAGGACTCTGATGCAGAAGAATCCATCCCTTCTGCTGCTCCTCCTGAGGATTTTTTCTTTTGGAGAAACTTTGCATACATTGGGGAACATTTTCATTGGGAGAGTCAGAAATTTTCAGAATCCAAAAAGAGGCTTGGGGATTTCCTTCTTCCTCAGCATAGGCCTTTGGCTATACCTCCTGTTCTAGACATTGTTGATGTTTTCTCAGAATCTAGCATGGCTTCTGATTCCCTGCCTCCGGCTCCTAGTAAGCCAGACAGATATTACAGGGTTCCTGATTCCCACAAATTCCTTTTTAAAAACCCTACTGCTGACCCTGAAACTATTTCTCAGGGTGCCAAGGGTGTTGAGATGTCTACTGCTAAAAATCCTACCCCTTCTGATAGAGACTCCAGGGCGCTGGATAGATGGGGTAAGAAGGTTTACACTTCTGCAACCCTGGCAATCAGGGCTTTAAACTGTCAATTTCTTATGCTTAAATATCAGCAGCATGTCATGGGCTTACTTAAACAGAAAATGATGTTGATTTTTGATTGTGTGGAAAATTAGAATTACAGGATTTATTGCATTCAGTTGAACAAGTTGGAAAGCATACTTTGCAATGTGGTTTTGATTCCTTGGAGGCCTCTTGCAGGGCCGCTGTAACTGGATCTGTGATTAGAAGGCATGCCTGGCTCAAGGAGCAAAATCTGCCAGATCATGTTAAAGCAAAATTGTTGGATGCTCCTTTACAACAGGACAGTCTATTTGGTAATAAGGCAGAAGAAGTTTTGAAAAAGATGGAAGACAAAGCTAAATCTATGCAAACTGTAAAAGATTTCCTACAAGTGCAGCCACCCAGGTTCAGTAGGCACTGGCCTACTAAGAATTGTTCCTTTCCAGTACCCACCAGAGCCACTCAGGTCAAACCCAGACACTCCAAAGGCTCCAGGTTTCAGTCACAAGGGACTTAACAAATACATCTACAAGCTCAATTCCTGCCAGGAAAGCAAAATACTCTGGCAGATGAACTAAGCAGAAATTTTATGGACCCACACAAATGGAAACTGGATCCGCAAATCTACAGCATGTTGACATGCAAATGGGGGAGCCCAGATATAGATCTTTTTTGCCTCACCCCAAAACTATCAGTTGGACAAATTCTGCACAAAAAATCTTGGAAAGTGGATGCTCTATCCTACAGCTGGAAAAACCTATCGGTCTATGCATTTCCCCCTCTGCCTTTGATCTCCAAGATATTACTAAAAGTCAGACAGGAAAAAACAAAAATGATTCTGATTTCTTCAGACTGGCTTCGACAACACTGTTACCTGCTCCTATGCAATATGTCACACCATCATCCATGGTACCTGCCTCAGACACCTTATCTATTGTCTCAGCAGAACTTTCAAATTCTGCGCACTCAGCTCCAAACTCTGAATCTTGCAGCATGGCTAATCAACTAATTTCACCAGTTACATCTCAGCAAACCTGTGATGGATGTAATTTTGGAGGCTAGAAGGCCTAGTACTAGAAAATCTTATGCTGATAAATGGAAAAGATTATGTGCCTGGAATCAGGCACAAGGAATAAGCACAGCAGTGCCAAATATTCCTCAGATTCTGCAGTATTTAACTGAGATGCTTCACAAGGGCCTATCTTTCTCTTCCATAAAAATCCATGCCTCTGCCATTTCAGCTCATTACAACACAGAGCCTCCCCTCTTTTCTCATCCCCTGCTAAAGCAGTATCTCAGAGGGGCCAAAAATTTAAGACTTCCCAGGAGAGCACCAACTCCTGCACGCGACCTCAATTTTGTTTTGGAAAAGCTCACCCTACCTCCTTTTGAGCCAGCTGCTACTGCGGACATAAAATTTCTCTCTTGGAAGAGCTTTTCTTTTGGCAATCACTTCAGCTAGAAGGATTTCAGAACTACAGGCTCTCACGGCAGTGGAGCCTTTTATTATTTTCTACCCAGACAGGGTAGCGCTCAGGACCAATCTATCCTTTATGCTTAAAGTGGTATCTAGTATGGCTCTCAATCAGACCATTCATCTGCCAACTTTTTTCCCAAATCCACAGAACAAGGGGGAGCGGATTCTGCATTCATTGGATGTACACAGACAACTAAGATTCTGCTTGAAACAGAACAAAATCTCTAAGAAAATCTGAGCAACTACTGGTGGCATTTGCTGCAGGGGCAGAGGGAAAGGCTATTTCAAAGCAGACTATTTCAAAATGGATAAGCCATTGTATTCGTTTCTGCTACATGCATCATGGTAAACCTGTCCCCAAGGGGATCAGATCCCATTCCACCAGGGCTGCATCTACTTCTGCAGCCTTTCTCAGAGGGGTTCCTACCAGAGACATTCTAGAAGCTGTTACCTGGAGCTCAGTTCATACGTTCGCAAAGCATTACCATTTGCCTCTCTTCTCTAAATCCAGAGCAGGCTTTGCCACTGCTGTCTTGCAGGGCCTTATAGCTGCTCCTAATGTTGTATAATTCCATCCTCCCAACCATAGTTTTGTTGCAGTCTACCCAAATGTAATGACTGCAACAGTGAAACATGAAGAACATAGTACAGTTGTGTACACTTACCATAAATGTAGATGTTGTAGTGTATTCACTGTTGCAGTCCTGGTTACCCACCCGCCAGCCCCCTACTTTCCTCTTTATACACCTTCTTTCTGTTACTATGCTCAAAAATCTTTTTGTTGTATTTGCTTTTATTTGGAGGTATATTTTTTGTGTTCTAAATTACATGTGTGTGTGTGTATGATATATATATATATATATATATATATATATATATGTATATATATATATATGTGTATATATATATATATATATATATATATATATATATATATATATATATATATATATATATATATATATGTATATATATATATATATGTATATATATATATATATATATATATATATATATATATATATATATATTGCTCCCCATTTGAGGGGCACCTGATATCTGAGGCAAGAAAAACTGAGGAAAATGGCATCGGTTGCATGTTTTATACCCCTGAGACCTGATGTCATGGAAGAAGGGACAGCAACCGACGCAAGACCCAAGACTTTGTTAATCGGGCCGACTGAGTGCAACCTGCCAGCAGATTACCCAAATGCAATGACTGCAACAGTGAATACACTCGAACATCTACATTTATGGTAAGTGTACACGACTGTACTTTCTTACTACTACTGTGTCGTGCTGTTTATCTTTTTTCATTGTTGCGTCTGTGGCCATACAGATTCTGTGGGGTTTTCTTCATTCAGAAGCTGCTGTAAGTAATCCTTCCATCTGCCTTTTATATCCTGTGACCTGGTGATGAGCACATTGTACTGGCATCTGTTATGAATGGTGTCTGTTTACCTTCTGTATCTTTCTGTCGTTGCTTTGCAACTTGTTAGTTTCTTGGTGCCATCTACCATGTCACTTTCCAGAAGCTGATAGTACCTCTCATGCCTTGTCCTTCGATATCGTCTCTCTTAGCTTGTTTGTTAGCCAGTCAGTATTTCTTCTTCACCTGGTCTTTCTTTTCCATCTCCTATTTTCTTCTATACTCTATTTTTTGATTTTCTTGGTTTCTGCTTTCCACCACCAGCTTTCTTTCTGTACCTAATTTCCATACCTTGCTCAGCCCCATATCTGTTCTGTAGTCCTCACACATGATGATTTGAGGCACTGCACCTCTTTAACTCCACATATTTTCTCTTTTTCCTGAGGTGCTACAGCCCTGAGTAATTATTTGAACTCCTGTGCTTTCTCTCAAGTCAACTTCCCGGTCTTCAGCCTGGTCTCTGTTGACCTTGGAGCCTTCTCTGACATCCAGCCTCTTCATGCCGTGCCTGTACTGTGAAGCTGTGAATGGGAGACCCCTCCCCAGTGAGCTCCTTATGTGGCCACATCACTTAGCTAAGCTTGATGACCACTTACTCCCATCCCTCCCCTTGAACTCCTCACATGGCCACATCACTTGTCATTCACATCAATCTGGATTGCAGTTAAGGTTTAAACTTTAATTCTGTGTTCTTTTCTTTTTTCATGGAAAGGCTGCACCAGTGCATAATTTAGTAATGACTTTGGGTTTTTGAAGTACTTTTAAGAAGTAATTGGTCATCAGGCTTGTGTACAGTTAGGCTGTGGTTCTAATTAATCGGATTTGTCTTGCCAGATCCTGTTAGAAGTATTTTACGTGGTTCTGAATACTGCATCTGTACAAAGATTTATGGCCAAGGTTCTCCAGAAAAGGCAGCATGCACTGGAAGACATATGAAAAGATATTCAAAAGCATGCCAATGGTAAGCTCTTTTAGGAAAGGATAGAAAAATCGAATTTTGTTTAAGAATCTTATAGAAGTTTCCCCAAATATATGAGGACCTCATATTTTGGGAAAAAAAGTTGTAGAAGAACTAGAAGGCTTATTATGAATGAGGAATGATGTAAAAATACATTTTTCAGTATGTCGCAGAGGTGGAAGAGACACACACCCCTGTTGACTGCTTGTTGCTGACACAGGACCATTTTGGAGATGTGCAGGAGACAATGAAGCTTATATTGGGCACACTATGTGGGCCAGAACTGACCCTTTACTCTTACAGGTTGTGTTGGACTGCATTACTGTTAAGATATGTCATTGATTTCAGTGTTTTGCAGTGGTTTAGTGTCAAATGATGGCAGTGTAGACTGAAGGTTACTGTTATTGGGTGTAAATGAACTGTATCCCAGAGGTCATGCTTTCATTTCAGTAACCTCAGTTTGCAAACTTGAGACTGCTTAAGTCACTTTAAGTATTGCTGCTTGTTGTTTCATGACAGTGAGTAGTTTGTTCTTTGTAAATCTTACTTGGTTGCTGACATAACAGAATAAAAACTATATAGTTTATATGTGCACTGTTTTAATGTAAACTGTTTGGAATTGCAGCAACATGTTTATTTACATTCTATTTGCACTTTGTAGGCAGTAACTGAATCAGACTTAAGAAACAACAGGATACTGGATGACTTGGTTAACCATTTTAAGTCTGCAAGGTAAGGTACATGAACTTGATACTGTTTTTCTGAAGGCTGATGATAATTCTCGGTTTTGCTTTCATTGTCTCTTTTTTACTTTATGGGGTGCTAACATTTTCATTCCTTACCAAATTTGTTTGAATGTGTTTTTTTTTTCAGTTGTTTACAAGTACTTGATGAAATGCTTCTTTTTTCTAATGGTTGAAATTAACCCCCTGCCCAAAATGTTTATTATGTTTTGTCATAGGTCAGAAAACAGGAACCAAAGTAAGACAAACTAGTGAAAAACAAAAAGACAGCTTGGAAACACCAAAGCAAATTCTCTCTCAGATTAATGAAGCGCTTTTCGTCTTGCACATATGGCAAGACTTCATCAGAAACTGAACAAACTTCAACACAAACAATATATACACACCCTTTTTGTCACATGACACTTCTAATTAAAATCTTGTGTCTTAAAGGCACATCCACATAATTGCTACTTAAAACATTTTTTAAAAACAGATATGACTGACAATATTTTAGAACACCTCAACCCTACCCTTCCTTCAGAATTTTTATCTGTAATTGTGATAGAAATATATATACAAACATACATATACTAACAATACTATATCTCAAATTATTATGTTGACTCTCAAAGTATGGTATTGCTTAGTTAACTAAGAAGTCAGAAACGTACATATCCGAGTCAAATGAAGTCAGATGTCACAAATATGGACACATTTTATAAAAATGCATACACACATTAACGTTTAAGATTTCTCAACTTCAATATACTGTTTAAAGATATTGTCTCATTCAAACCCGGGTAAAACATTGCCCCAGTGCGTATTTGCCAACTTAACTTGAGTTGCTCAAGTAAAAGTGTAAGCGGGCCCCCCCCCCGACTATCATCAACAACTGAATCAATTGCTTTGAACAAAAATGAATGTTGTGGAAAGGAAATAATGTGTCTAGCCAGTGCATTATCTCTGTTAAGGGTCTTTATTTTATATAGATGTTCATATACTCGTTCTTTTAACCTTCTATCTGTTTTACCTGTGTAAAACGCTGCACAGCATTGACACTGGGCTAAATAAACCACAAACTTGGACTGACAAGTATACTTCAATTTGATTTTAAAACTAATATTTTTAACTTCAATGTCTTGTCCTGTACTCATGTATTTACAGTAGTTACACATTTGGCATTTGTACATGCCACACTTCCACTGTGGGGTGGTTTTTTATGTTGTAATAATTCCTTTAAATTAGTCCCCCTCTTGTAAATAATCCGGGGTTTGCTTTTGACCTTGTAAGAAAGGTGAGGATCTCTCCTAATTATTTCCCAATTTTTGTTCAAAATTTACATAATTTCCCTTGCATTACTACTATAGGGTGTTATTAAACTTAAATTCCATACTTCTTTTTGTTGTAATTCTTTGTCACTTATTATAACACTTTGTAAACCGATGGACAAAATGGGTTTATAAAACCCCTATTCTCTCTTATATTTTACTTCTTCCAGTAGACACTCAAAAAAGTCCACTGGATAACCTCTCCTAGCAAACATTGACCTCAGATTATTGCATTCATCCATGAAATCCTGGTCCAACGTGACCATACGGGCAGCTGACCATACGGGCAGCTCTCACGAGTTGACCCTTCACCACTGATTTCTTTTGGTGCCATGGATGGCAACTGCTAAAATGTAATAAAGAATTTGAATATGTGGCCTTTCTATAAATTTTCGCTACATATTCGTTCCTTTCCGTATCTTTACCAAGATCCACATTCAAGTATGAAATTCTGGTTGTTTCAAATGCATAAGTAAAGGAAAGGAAATATGTAGTGCTGTTAAAATAATCTACTAATTTACTAGCTGCTTCCTTATTTCCTTCAAAAATGATAAAAATATCGTCCAAAGACATTGTGTAGAACTGGATGTACTGTTTCACTTCTTGTTTACTAAAGATAAATTCTTGTTCCCATGAGGCCATTACCAAGTTGGCATAACTTGCCCCACAGGGTGACCCCATAGCTTCACCAGTCTTTTGAACATATAACTTATTACATAAAATTAAATTATTATACAAGATTATGTCAAGCATTTCCCCTATTAAGGCCACCTCATCACAGACTACTGCTTTAGCTCTCAGGTAACTATTGACTCGTTCGATGCCTTCCACGTGGGGGATAGAGTATAAATTTACCACATCCACTGTTAGAAAATTAGAGTCAGAATTAAATTCTAAATTCTTGATTTGTGACAAGAACGACCAAGAATCTTTACATATATATTTCTCTTGAGTTACATACTTCAACTTTTGGTCTACCCATTTTGCCCAAGGGTAAGTAATACTTGCTCTAGCATCCACCAAGGGTCGCATAGGTGGATTATTCACATTTTTATGCAACTTAGGGATACCAAACAAAACAGGTATCCTTGGGGAAGGCATAGATAAATATCTAAACAAGTCAGTAGTAATCCTGGTTTCCAACAACATTTCATATAAATGAGACTTTATTTTACTGTTTGCTTGATTTAACTCATTATGTGAAACCAACTGATATGTGGAACTTCGGACTATTTGGTCCATCTTGTCATAGGTCAGCCAGCCATGTATAATATGAAAGTAGTCTTAATGCTCTTTTTTAATCTTTCTTGACCAATGGAAGCGCTTGGCTTGAAGATTTGATGAAGGGTATTGCTAGGTGGGATTTAGCACTTCTCAGTAGACTTCCAGTGATATTGCCAGGACCCATGGAAGCAGTGTTCTTAATCTTGGCTAGTGCCAGCAACTTATTCTGTGTGTTGTAGTTGGTTGATTGTGGTAGGCCTGGTACTGATGCCTCAATGCATCTGTCCAAGAGGAAGGGAAATTCAGAGCAGTAGGCAGCACCCTACACAAGATTTCATAGGGTGCCATACCATTAAATAAACTGATTTCAGAGTAATCCCTGAATATAGAGGAGTTACTAGAGGCTTTTCATAGAGAAGAGCACAGCAGGATGGTCCGATTTGATAAGGGAGGGGATAACTGGTGGGGTGCAATTGGGGGAAATGTTTTGAGGACAAAATCAAGAAGATTCACAGCTTTGGTTGGTGGGAAGACAGTTTGGTCAAGTATTTTGGCAGTTGCAAAGTCCACAAATCTCTGGGCATACTTTTTGTTGATAGTAAATGTTTACCAGTGTATGTGTGGATAGTTGTCACCTGTAACAAAGGTATTTGGTTTAACTGTTAACATTTCTAAATGATTATGGTATTGTGAGTGTTCTGAAGAGTCTGTAATAGGCTATAATGTGATAATTAATTTTATGGAATTAAGACTTAAACCAGTTCAAGATTTGTATCATGTGGAATCTGGTGAGTGACAATGGGGTTGTGAATAAGTACCTCTACTCACCAACAGTTGCTGGTGGATCTGAATGAATAATAGGCATTTTATCTTGGAATGCAGGAAGGGCTATCTCTGCAGCAGACCCAGGTTTATGTAATTCTACAAATGCTAATGTCTTCAAGGTTAAGAAAGCTTGCAAGTTCAGAGATTTTGTTGTTGAGACTTCTGGCATTCAGCAGTGCTACTTTGATATTATCCAAATTGGAGGTTATTGTGTTGGGATGTCCCATCAGGTGAACTAAAAAGGCAGTATAAGGGTAGCAAATGTTTTAGCCAGTGTGCAAAACCTAAGTTGTGAAAGCTAGCAAAACAGGCCAGTCTGACCATTTCATTATGCAGAGATGCACACTGGAGTCCTACAGAATGACACCAATTCACTAGTGAATTATTGAAACCAGTTTTTTTGTTCTTGAATTTAGGCATAATTCTTGGCGATGGTAGAAAGGTTCTCAGTGCCATGGCCTTACCTTCTTTGAAGACATGCATTGAGAGCTCAACAGTATTGCTGTGCTTCTCCTGCAGGGTGGAATGCCTAAGCACATAGACCCCCCCCCCCACATGGGCAGCTACAAGATTGAACTGTACCTGCGTAGTGCAGGGTCCTAAGGGCCATAGTTACATCCCTGATCTTTCCACAGTTGAAGCGGTTGACTGTCGCACTATTCTTTGCCAACTGGGGTAAGTGTTGTCTTTGTTTGACAATGGTACAATGGAGTTTCCAGTGAGTAAGTCATTTCTTGGATGTGCTACAGTTTTCTGGTACCTTAAGTGTACAGGCTTGTAGTACAGGTGACTAATAGTAGGTGTGGGTGTTGTGTTAGTTTTTGTGCTGTATGGCTGAGGTAAGATAGTCTGCTGTCTGGGAGGCTTGGGCAATGATTTATTTACTACCTTAGAATATGTAGAAGTGATGCAATGTAGTGTGTAGGATGCAGAAATTGGCCTGTAATTCAGGCGCACCTCTCGCAGGTGGATCCAGTTATGTGTTATAAGAAGTGGGTTGTTAGAAAACCTAAGGCAGTTAATACACTTCCTCAGAAAATTAATTGCTTGTAGGCTGGTTAAGGATGAAGCTAAAGCAGACTGAGACTCTACAGTGACAGGCAGTATATCTATTATCAGTGATTATAGATTACACATATAACAATGAGATGAATCATTTAAAAAGTATGGAGCTAAATTGTGTGCAAAACTGTTAAAGTTTAGGGCACACAACATGTATAACCATCTTGGCTATGGAGTCCCAGTAGGATGCTCAAGGGGTGTGGTGGTATAAAAACAGCTGTACAGGGGCCGGAATTCAGAGCTTGCATGCTGTTGAAGGTTTCAGTCAAGTCTGTGTTTACACTCCATCATCAGCATTTCTGCAGTCTGCTTTTTTTAATATTTGGGCAGTTAAGTACCCCTTAAGGGACTTTACTCTCACTTTTTTATGAGACATTATGTGTAAGGTTATCCTGCTGTCTAGGAGATAACCAAAGTGTTGGTGCAGCAGGCAGATTCTTTATAAAGATGCTCGCACAGCTTGCTTGCTGTTTTTAGGAGAGTTTCACAACATCTGATCTTGTAACATTTGTTAGTCTTTTACTGCCCAGACCTTAAGAATTTGGCTTAGTAGCTTTATTACATATCTTGAGAATCAATGATTCAAAGCCCTTGCACAGTTGTCAGTGGACTCGGGCTTGAGTACCTCTGACTACTAAAAAATGGAAAATGGTAAATGAGCTTCTGAAACCCCCATTGGACTGTGGCCTTATTAGAGTCCTTGACCTGTGAGTCAAATTTGTCTGATACCACCCCTCCATCCTGAACTACATCTACTTATGCTGAGAAGGGTCAGGAGACTAGCGGATCCTCAAGGGCAGGATGTATGCCTATGTCTGTGAAGGGAGAACCACCTTTAGTTATTTCTGAATGGCCAGATGGTATTCCTCAAATGTTGGTTAGGGAAGATGTTCTGGGTATTGCAGTAAAAGTCTGAGCATCTGATTTATCAAGGACCATGACTAGATATTTCCAAAAAGAGAATACAAGACTCTAAGCATATTTCTCCTCCTCCTGCCCCATCTGCCAAAGAAGGTAAGGAGGAATGGGCAGCCTTGCTAAAGGACTTTTCATAGCTTTTCCATCCTTGTAATATGCTTAACCCTCCTTTCTTCCTTTGATAGTGACTTTGTCAGATGTAGATGAAATAGGGTTGGATTATGCTTCACAGGTACGAATCAGAATTTTGAAGAAAATGTGTCATCAGATTCACCTGTAGAATTTTCATTGACAGACAACGTTATCTAGACTGAAGGACTTCTTCAAATGAGAGGAGAAGTCTCTGAAACTTAGATTTTAAGCTCCTTCAGGTAGATGCCCATAAACCCCTGTCTATCTCCCCCTGTTGTTGGTGCACTGAAAGATGCCTTCTATGGCTGCTTCTGCTTCTTCAGACAGTCAATCTCCTGTACCCTAAAAAACAGACTTTATAAATTATCCCAGTCCCATTATTTCCTTTTTATGGCCCTGTGGCAGACTCAGCTTCTTTAGCGAAGGGCACCCCTTTAAAGGTGTTTACCACTAATAGTCCTGTGTCATCAGATAAGGATGGAAAAGACACTGCACTTGCCATTGATGCTGAAAGATTAGAAGGCTGTGAATTCTTTCTTGCATCAAGTGTTTGGATCACTTTCCAGCACTGACATTGCATTGTAGCATAAGGGGAATAACGTACTTCTGTGTGTGCACAGAATGGGTGACCCATTAAACTGAGGTCCTATTTGCTTTAGACCATGGTAGCACATACAGATATAATTAAACAGAGTACTGGTACTTCTTTGTAGAGTTTTTTCAGTGGTAATGAGATGTGGAGAACAGCTTTTAACTTGTAATAACTCCAGGAATTAAAGGACAGTTAGTTTCAATAGTATTATTTTGCAAGGCCATAAAATGTCATCTGATGTTGTCAATCTTCATTTTATCTTTGACAGATGGGTTTGGTTCCAACATCAGAACCGACTTGGCCATTACCACACCTCGTGCCAGCCCAAAATTCTTGAGCTTCATCTCTGGACCCAGTGCCATATCTCCTGTCCTATCCAGACAGTCTTGTTTACCTAAATATTTTGAACCTCAAGCTGTGGTTCCTCCAATTACATTAATTGCCAGGCATCCTGATATCTCTTCAGTATGCCACATCCTTTTGTCGGCTCATAAACCTTCTACTAGAAAACAATATTTAAGTAAGTGGAAAATATTTACAATTTGGGCCCATGAAAAGCAAATTGATCCCTTTTCTGCCTCAATAGAGCATGTTTTAGATTTCTTAACATTTCTGTTCACTGCTGGGGCTTCTCCATCCACCATCAAACTCCAATTGACTGAGATTTCTAATTTTCACAGTGGTTTAGAAGAATGTTCTTTAGCCTCTCACAGACTTTGTTAATCATTCTTAAGGGGCACACTTTTGTTAAAACCCCTGTATGAAGATCTGACCTCTCCTTGAGACCTGAATTTAGTACTTCACATGGTAATGCATTCCCCCTTTGAACCCTCTGTGGAATGCGATCTGAAGTTTTTATCTTGGAAGACTCTCTTTTCGGCAGCCATTACTTCAGCCAGTAGAATTTCAGAAATCCAGGCCTTATCATCTGAACCTGCTTACCTCATTTTCCATAAGGATAAGGTATCTTTATGAACGAGTCCCTCCTTTCTGCCCAAGGTAGTATCTGAGTCTAACATAAACCAGGCTATTAATTTACGAGCCTTCTTCCCTAATCATTCTAACAAAGGAGAGTATACTCTGCATTTACTAGATGTCCATAGAAAGTTGCGTTTCTATCCTTCACAGAATAAAAAAAATAAGACGATCAAGTCAACTTGTTTCTTTTTTCCAGTGCAAAGTTGGGCAAGGCAGTCAGCAAGAAGTGGCTGAAAGACTGCATTTCATTAATTTCTGATACAAATAAATTAACCGTGCCTAAACCTGTCGAAGCACATTCTACAAGGTTTATAGCCACCTCAATGGTCTTCCAGTCTAGAGTTTCAGTGGATGACATGTGCGCAGCAGCTACTTGAGCTTCTTCCCATACCTTTATTACTCATTACAAACTGGACTGGTTTGTAGGGGAAGATCATCCTTTGGCTTGATAGTCTTCAGGAATAGCCTTCCGTGAGTCCACCCAAGTATTTAGGTAGTTGGGGATTCTGTCTCATCTGTCAAGGATAAAATGAAGATTGACAACATCAGACAAAGAAGTTATGTACTCACTATAACGTTCCATCTGTTTTGTCTATTTCATTTATCCTTGACCCCCCCCCCCTCTATCCCCCGACCCAAAAGATTTTTTGGTTGAGCAGATCACATGCACTTGAAATGTTGTTTTTCAAGCACAATGGATAAGGCTTTCATCTGGCTTACTTCATGTATCTGCGAACTTGATCAGAGGTAATTGAGAGAGAGGGATTCTGGGTATTGGTGAAGTTTGAGAGTTTTTGGCTGGCACTATCTGTGGTAATGACGGAGTTGGTTCCGATGTCTGAACCAAACGCATCTGTTAAGGATAAATGAAGACGGACAACACGGATGGAATGTTATGGTGAGTACATGACTTCTTTTTCTAACTGATCTAATAAACTGTGGTATAGGTGAGTGATATAATTGAGGACAAACTACTTTGGCCTTCTAAAAGGCTAATCATGTATGATCATCCCAGTTTAAATTCTTCATATGGGTTGTTGAAGATGCGAGTAAGCTGCATACAGTTTGCACTGCCTATTTTGGCCGTGTCAAAACTTTCAAGACTATTCCCAGTGCTGGTTGCTGTAGTCAACCCCCCCCCCCCCTACGCCATTGTTTTTTTTGTAGAGTTAGGGTGTCATGTCGTCACTAGTTAGTGTGATCAAATCACATTGAGTCAGTGTTTGTACCACTGGGAAGCTGGTATTACTGACATTCTTCCAATTCAATTTTAACCCATACATAGTTCACAGAGTGTAGGTAATTGGGTGTCTGCTAGAATCTGTTCTGGTGAGGTCATGCGTATGTGCTCTCTAGGCTGAAAAAAGCTACCAGCAGTGTCCTACAGGGCTTCTGTCCTTGGCTCTCTCTCCTTTGGTATATACTTCTGTAACATAAAAATTGATATCCAGGGATTATGGCTAACTAAGTTTGCTGATAATTGCAAAGTAGGACTTGTCAAATCCCACTGTGATACTAAAATTATCTGGTGAGTGCTAGACCAAACAAATGCTTTTTGTGTACCCTTAAAGATAGGTCTGAGTGCACTTATTGTGCTAAACACTCTGTGTAGTGCCATACAGACTTGAGTGGTCTGTGCTCGGCCTTCTTTGCTATGAATGACTGAGCATGCTTTGAACTCCTTCACTGAACTAGATGATTTAACAAAGCAAACATTTGCTCTATAAATCACCTCTGCTACCTTATCAACACTAACAGATGGCATGGTGTGCATCAAACTCAAGGTATCTCCTATTTATAGATTATAGGATGCTCTTACATTATCAAGCTGAGTAATTTCGTAGCAACCCTTAAAACCAATCAGGATGACTAATAGCAAATTTTGAACCTCGGATATGTGGGTGAAAAAACAATTTAATGGGGACTTTGTTGGTCTTACTGCCACTTCTGGATGATTTGGCTAAGCTTCTCATTTGTCTCTCTAGCTGTAAACATACTGAGAACCTTTGAGACTATGAGCCTATGTTATGACCTGTGTGATGTAGGTTGTCCTTCACCTGCTCAGATAGGTGTAATCTCTAGTCTCTTTGTGCCTTACAGGCTCATATGTTTTTGCCCCTCAGGTAATATTCTGACTGCGGTTGTTTCGCATTAATTCCCAACAGTACATTTTGGAAAACCATTTAACTGTGATATTTGACAATGTTTAAGATGGATCTGATTTGTAAGTGAAGAGATCGCTCTGCGTGGTAAGCTTGAGATTCTGTTCTGAAGGTATCAAGTATGGAATTCTATCTCAAGATATGAACATTAAGTACTTTTTTTTAAATTCTAGTTCTGGATTGGTAGCCCTATTTTCATCACCATGCACACCTTCATTTTCTGCAGTGTCATGTGGGAAGAGAGCATTCTGACTACAGTGGCTTGGGTTATTTCATATTTTTCTGTTTCTTCTCCACCTTATCACCACAGACTTGGAGATCTGAAGGAAAGTTTCATTAGTCACACAGCATTATCTGTAAGAAGGAGGGAACAAGTAGACTGGGAAAGTCTTGGATCTCAAGCCAAGTCCTGATGGTCTTCATCCTCAGGATGATAAAAGGTGTGTCATTACTGTAAGTATGTAACTTTTAAGGAGCTTGGTTTTAATGAGGATCATCCCTTCCCAATTTTAGAGGCTTTCTACAACAGTTAACTTTTGAAATTTCCACTTCCGATATCCTTGCCTTGGTTAAGTTCTGAATTTTTTTATTTTCCACTCTGGTATAAACCTGTCTAGTTGATCAGTAGGAGGTTGTGTACAGTCCCAGTAGGGCTCAGTTCTTTTCTGCCTTTTGTATCGCTTCAGTCTGTATCCTAATGTTACTGTTGGATAATTTTTACTTTCACTAACTAAAATGTCAGAATCTTCCAGGTGTTGCTACAGCTTCCATGTCTTATGCCAGGACCTGTACTTTGACTTCTCTTTATAACTGAGAGGAATGCAGTTTGAAACATTGCTGTGTACTAGTACTTTGGCTTGACTGTCTCTGTCTGTCTGTAGAGAAAAGAGAGGTTTGAGGCTTACATCAACTCCTTAAAGATTGTGATGCTGGAGAGATCTTAGCTGTGGGGTTTGCAGCAGAGTCTCGTGTCATCCTGATTTATTGATGGATCAACAAGAAAAGGTGAAGAACTAGAAAACTGTTATTGATCAAAGCCTCCTCCTGAAAAGTATACCCACAACGTGCCACCCCATGGTCTTAAAGAGCTGGGAGGAGTTCTTTTGACTAATAAAAGGTCAAGCACACTCTTCATCTGTTGATGGTGGGAGAAGTGTGCTTTCATACTGAGCGTCTCTTCGTAGGACTTGTCCATAGCGTGAAACATGACTGAGCCAAGCTTACGCACATGGTGCAAATCCTCAGGAGGAGTCTAATGGTATGTAGGACTCTACTCCTGAGGATTCTAGAGTGCTAGAGTCTTGTCTACTAGGATCAAGTAGGCTCCCACAGGTGGTTCTGCTTCATTTAGTTGGATTTTTTATAGCACAGACATTAGACTTGCTTGCTGTTGGTCTAAAGGGGTTTGTCATTGTTTGTGCTGATGTGCAGTCAAAAGGAATAGGAAGTGATGACCGTGCCAGATCTGTTGATGTGCACTCAAAAGGAATACAATGTGATGACAGTGCCAGATCCTGTGTAGGGTACTCGTGATCAAGCTTCACCTGCAGTTTGTGCTCCTTAGTAGCACTAGGGCCCTATCATACAACAATTGTCACTGAGATTTTATATGTCCTGCCGCTTTGTTTTTAGGATTAGCCTGTACCACTCCCTGTTAGAGCTGCAGGAGAAGAGAGTCTCCTTCACACTCTTGGAGATGCATTCTGAGATTTTAGATATCCTTGCATCCGAGACTGACAAGGATAAGACTTACCTCTTCTAATGCCTGCTTCCAGACAACCTCTACTTTGAAATGTGTATCGTGAAGTTTGTTGTGGGCTGGCCTCTGCTGTCTCCTCCTTCTCCTTAGAGATGCCTCAGCCACTGTCTAGCTAAGAAAGATGAGGAACCTTGGAGTACTGTTCCAAAGAGATTTTGTGTAGAATACCATTTGCACTGCCAGGGAGCATCTATATTCTTAAAGAAAGCAGATGCTTCCTATGTGGCGTTTACCAAGTGTAATGACAACTTCACTAAATATCCCATCCTGGACAGATGAGTTTGTGATGTGTCCTGCCTGCTACAGGTACCAGACACTGCAGCAGCTTTCAAAATTTCTACCTCATAAAGATCATAAGACTTTGGACAAGGTGGACCATAGGGCATTCTCCTTTGCCACCATGGGATTTGAATGTCTTAATTACTTGTGCCATCTCTCTGAGCTCCAGTTCTTCCTTAAGTATAAGGATGTAAAAAAGCTGATTAACATTTCCCAGTCTGTATTGATGGAAGCTATCATAGAGACCCTTACCATTTCTTCTGCAGTGGCTTTCACATAGGTAATTGCAACTTTATGCTGACATTGTGACTAGGGTAAGCAAGTTCAGAAATCTCGGTGCAGGATGAAAAAGCTTTGTCCTCTTTTAAGGATAAGCTCAGACTGTTAGAAATACCCCATGGCTTATTCCTATTTTTGTTCCTCTTAATTCTAGAAAAAAGAAAAGAAAAGTCCTGGACTGTCAAATATTTTTTGATACTGTAGTCTTTGCTATCCAAGTCTTTCTGGAGGATCAGACAGTCTGCACAGAGATTTTTGAACAAGCACAAACTTTACTTTGAAAAGTGGTAGTGGAGACTATTCCTTAAGTGGAGCACGTGGGTCTCTTGCAGATTTTTGTGTGCACTAAAAAGGATGAGACTTCACACAAGACCTCAACAAATTCACTGACCACATCCTGTGTACTAAATTTTGAATGTTGATTATCTGAGTAACCTGGATGTTGTTGCTAGATTTCATGGGTGCCTCCAGGCACATCAGTGCCTTGGGTCTACAGAGAAGATTCCTTCAGTGTTCTGTGGGCAGGCATTTTCAGTACATGGTTTTGCTGTTTCATCTCTCTGCTGGTGTTTTTTAGTGAAGTGCTATATAAGTACTCATTTTACACTGATTTCAGCAAACACAATACATTTTTTGATACTACTATTGCCACACAGTATGTGACTGTTGAACAGTGAACTAAAAACTGTATGGGCAAGTCACATTTATTCACAGTTGCCTGTGTAACTCTTAATTACTGCCACTTCAGTGACTGTGTAAACACCTCCAGTGCCTGATTTCCAGAGAACAGCAATAGTAATAATAATGATGGTATGAGGGTCACCGGAATTCAAATTTGTTTCTCACAAGCACCCTGTAATCACATGAATGTATTTCACGTTGTCACACTAGTGTATGTTTTGTGATGTGAAGCCACATTTGTGATGTGAAGCCACATTTGTAACTGTTTAAAATGAGCAAATTACAAGAGGGCTTACCCAGCAGTTATAACTGCTTTTGTGTATGCTTCATGTGTTGAAGTATGATAAAAATTGATGGCCATGTAGGACACTTCAGCTAGGTTCTATGCAAACAGTAGTCAAAGTATTCCAGGTTGATTTGCACAAAAAACATTAGTTCTGCAAAGTCAGAATAATGAGCAAACAGCAGCAATCATTAAGTTTTCCTCCACTGACACTCCCAGAAAATCTCAAATGTCTGACTGTTATATATGCATATAATGCGTGTGTCCCCTACACATCTTCCATCATCTTTGCGTAAGATTCCTGGGCAAAACCAAAAATACTGGGGCCAAAATCCTCAAATCAAGGATAATTCAAATAAAAAGTTAATATAACAAGAGGTTTTGCATTTGCATGCATTTCTTGAACAGTGAGAAGCGTGAAACTCTGTCTGATATTACTGACTACCTGTTATTCTCACTAATTTACTAGAAAATAAAAAATGTATGAGGAATGGGAAAAATAAAAAAAAAATCAGGGACATTTGATGGTATGCTTTTCTCCTCAATGAATAATGCATTAAAAAGTTGGCCATGTGCTGCAACCAGTCCTGTTCTGTTTTTGCAATAAGTGGACCTGAAAGATTTCAGCTTTTTGATGATATGCACCACTTTCACTCTTGCTACCTTAGAGGAAAAGGGAAAAAACAAACAAATTGCAGCAACCAGTCTGTTCTCTTCTTGCATGTAATGAACCTGAAAGACTGCAGCTTTACATATGTCTGCTCTGTTTCCTGCTGCTGCACTGCTGTAAGCAGGGAATAAAAAAAATTGAGGCAGATGCCAGAATCAGTCTGCCACTGTCTACATGCACCCATGCATTTCCTTTTCACAGTTGTACAGTATCATTGCTTTCCTTGGGATCCTCCCTATCAGCAAGTCATTGGTGGGCCCCCCTGTAGCCACAGGTTTTGCAGCTGCTTAAAGCTTAATGCTGGCTATGTCTTTGCCATGTCTTAAACAGCACGGCCTCCACCTTGCTAATTCATGTTGAGTGACCATCTAGAAACACAGGTTAATGTTGTATGTATGACTTTGTGGATGGTAGCAGATCTCTCCAGCAAAGGCTGGTTAAACTGTTTAAATGGGTTCTTCATTTTGTGCACATTTAAAGAACTATTTTTTCCCTTTTAGGCTTAAACTGCATGAGTGACAGACTTGCAATTTAGCAGCTATGAAATTCATTTCTTTGAAGTCAGTCTTCTTAGTGGCCATCAATTCTACTCGCAGAATCTCCACGCATAAATCTGCTTATTTTTTGGTCACTTTTTCTCAAGTGTTTCAAAGAAACTGATATCCTTTGGGACTAACCTAGGTTTCTGAAAATGGCATGAGAGGAATGTTAAACAAGTGGATTAATCTGTTTTCTTAGCATCAGCAGAATCCAAGGAAGAGGAGATGTGAAAGTCTCCCTCCAGTGGTGGTCTTCCTGAAGAGGATGTATAAATTCAGGAAGACAAAAAGGATGTTTGCCTTCTTTGCTGTACTAAAGAATGTTTCCAGTAAAAAAATAAAACCCTTTACTAGTTGAATTCTAACTGCATTGTCTTTTGTTGTCAGGCGGCATAAAGTGCTGCTGTCAAATGCCACATTTGAATGGTTGCTTCTAGAGCATGCTTCAGCTGTTTCTGTTTCAGGCATTTGTGCCATGGCCAGTTGGATATTAGCTAACACCTTCACCAATAATCTTATTGTTTTGACATTTATTCAAAACGCCTAGCCTCCTTAGTACCATAGTGTATCGGTTTGTCCACCTTTTGACTTCTTTCCCCTTGGAAGGTTTGACATGTTTTGCTTAGGACTGTTTTGTCACAGGTACTGTAAAAGTGCCAAAGTCTCAAAAGTAAGATGTAACAGAATGTGCTTGAATAGAAGTTGATCTGCAAAGAAGCTTATACAGTGGCTCCTTCTGACCTTCCTGCTAATCCCCTATCTCTGAATGGACTTTTCAGTGGCTGCAGATGGATTTTCTTTCAAATATAATTTTGTATTCTTGTGTCTGTCTGTGTTATTGAGTAGCACAGGGGCTTATGGCAGGAATGCATGCATTTAGTCGAAGACACCAACACCAAACGTTATATTTTCTGAATGAACATGTCGAAACTCACATTGGCGAACGGTCAGAATGTTGAGCATAACACCGAATTCGACATTTCCGGTCGCTCAACCACCAACGCAAGGGCTACCATGTGTCAAGAAGGGGGGGATATTAGCCCTGCTGGCGTTCGGTGTTCATGGATTCGGAATTTGAAACTTCGACATTGAAAACTTGGGTCACTGCCTTCGACATTTAGGACGTCGGACAACTAGCGTTTAATTAAATGCATGTATTCCCTTATGGCATCCTGCTAGCCTGATGTATTACATCACAAAGTATGTCCACTTGGGATGCACTCATCCTTGAGCTGAGGAACAGGAGAAGACTCTTATGCTTAGCTGGAGGTATCAGAGGACCTAACCTCTGTAACTACTCTGTCTAGGAAGTCTTGCAGCTCAGCTGTTTTGGTGGTATGAATATTTGATTTATGTAGCTGTGTTGATTGTAGATTTCAGAGGTGGTGGTTCTGAAGGAGAAAGCAAAGTGAAAACGCTCTGCATGTATGGCAATGCACGGGCTGAACCAAATGAGGAAACGGTCAACAAATGGCCTGCATATGGGTGAAAAAAGGCACAGAACACAGCAAATGCAGTCAAATCATGCCATAAAAATGGCTAAAGTAATTTTATTGTCCATACCGATTTCGGCAAGAAAGCCTTCATCAGGGGAATACCTTTACACAGTGAATACTCCTTCTTACATAAATAGACCCATCCACCAATGGGAAGTGCACCCCCCCCCCCCACCACAAACACAAATTAACAGCAACACCTCATTCAATTAAGCAAGGATAGAAAATAATAATTATAATTATGTACATAGAGTAAAAGTACAAAATAATTACAAGGAATACATACAGGAAAAAGGTAAAGCACTATAAATGGTCATTTAGTCCGGGTGGGAAAAGCCCCCCCCCCAGGCTTTATAATCCAAAATGTTTCTTTCCTATTCAGGATGCTATGCCATCCCTGCGTACGTATTCTTAGTGGATGAGATGTTTGACCAACATAAAAGGCTGAACATTTGCAGGTAGCCAAATAAACAAATGAGACTGACATCATTTCTTCAAGTAATTGGGCTATTAACCAAGACAGGATGTCACTATTGGATTATTATTTTCTATCCTTGCTTAATTGAATGAGGTGTTGCTGTTAATTTGTGTTTGGGGGGGGGGGGCTGCACTTCCCATTGTTGGATGGGTCTCTTTATGTAAGAAGGAGTATTCACTGTACAAAGGTATTCCACTGATGAAGGCTTTCTTGCCGAAACCGGTATGGACAATAAAATTACTTTAGCCATTTTTATGATTTGATTCTATTTGCTGTGTTCTGTGCCTTATTTCACCCATATGCTAGCCATTTGTTGACTGTTTTCTCATTTGGTTCGGCCTGTGCATTGCTGTACGTGCAGAGCATTTTCACTTTGCAGTCTGCTTCTGCTTTGCTGTTGGTTGGGTGCTGGCACTATCTTGTCAGTATACTGTGGATTCATCGCATAAGTTTGTTTCAGTCCTCTTGGTTGGATTAAGGTTGGTCAGACCTGTTGCATGTACATATCTATATTTTTATTCACCTCCTTCTAAATTAGCACCAGCATTTTCTTTCTAGAGTATATCTTCGTCGTACAGGAATTCTCCCTTGCGGTTATTATGATTTCACAATGGCGGTGTAAATTGTTTTTTGGGACATTTTCAGCATCCCAAGGCTCATTCTTTTTTGGGATCTCATACTTGTGAGGAATTTTTTGTTTATTTTTTTATCAGGGCAGCGTGGAAGCAGTATTTTGGAACTAACCGGCTGAATCGGGCCTAGGATGTCCGTTATAATTGCAAGTGTCACAGTTCGATTTTTATGGACACCATATTGTATGTATACTGATTGGGGGGGCTAGTGGTCATTGGAACTATCAGCTGGTGAAGTAAGCTGAATTTTGGAATTCCCTACTATTTTCCTGTTCGATTTTTACTTTTTTGGGACATCACACTAGTATGGACTATATATGTACACAAGTATTTTTGCTTATGTTGTATGTAGATACTGTGTAGAAACTGGCTACTGAGACAGTTTGGAAGCCTGAGGATTTGTTTTATTTGTGCTTGGCACATCATTCCGTTCTGGTATCTGGGACTTTTGCCTAACTGTATTTTGAAATTACAGAACTTTTGTTTTGTCCAGTTCCATTTGGGGTTGGATACGCCTAAATTAATATCCTGATTATGATGTTTTTTGGACTTCAGTATGCCTACGGGTTATAGGTGATTCTATTGTATCTATGCCTAGTCATATTTTTATTAGGAGCTCTTCTAACCTATGGGGCTATGAGCAACTATTTAATGGAGTTTTGGAATCTGGGACTTTTGTTGCTTGATTAATGATTTGTGGTTAGACATACGTGTTTTATATTACCTTGTTTTACCATCGGGCCTCATTGACTATTATGGTGTAATACTTTGAACATTATATAACTCTGTCAGGGGTTTATACTGACTTGCTCTGTTTATGTAACATTACTTTTGGCAATATGTTCAATGTTTGTTTAATTCGATGGGATACACACGCCTAATCGCTCTCGGGCATTATATTAACATTTGGGCGATTACAAATTTTAATGTAATTCAGAAGATATGCCTTTTGTGTAACATTTTCCTAATTGTGCCATTCAGGGGAATTGTTTCAGGTGTGTACAGGATTTAAAACATTTATGTTATTGCATTGCTTTCATTTTTTCATATCTTTGCAGACCTTAGGGGCTAACAGGTTGATGGGATCATTACCAAAGTTGGCCCTGGTATAGGCTGTTTTGTAGCAACAGTGTGGTTAGGTTCTTAATATTTTTATAATACACCCTTAGTCACCTGATTTTTGAATAACTGACCAACTGATTATTACAGGAAGTTGGGGAGGGGGACGCCCTCTCTATAGGTGTGAGTGATATTTATCAGGGAAAACTACATTTAGTTGACAGTTGTATTTGACAGTAGTAGGAATGGTTATTTTTTAACCTTCCAGTCTATTTGGTGTGTATTTCCTGTCTGAATGCAAACCATTATACAAGCGATAAGCTCTGCTATAGGGCCCTCTGACACTTGTACTTATCTTTGTTTCACCAAGTTTTTCAGCTCTTATGAGAACCTTTATGGCGATTAAGTGGATCTGGCCTGGTAATGTTTTCTGGTCACTAATCCCACTATCATATTAGGATATTATTTTTTATACCAGACTGACCAGATGGAATGGGCACATGTGGCTCCAGTAACATCATTTTGAGGCTATTGGTTGGCTTTTTCAGTATTGAACTTATGGTTGACCTTTGTCAATTTGCAACTAGAATTGTGGTCTGGAAAACTTTCTCTTGGGTGCTGTGTTACCCAGTTTGGGATTACTTTCCCTATTGCTTTTTTTGTATTATGTTCCCTTTTTGGGGGGGGGGGGGGGCGTTTCATATGACTTTGGGACACTTGTAGTTGTTTACTCTTTGAATTTGAGTTTCCTTTGGTGGCTTGTTTGGACAAGGTTACTGAGCCTCTGGTGGCATCCTAGTTCACTACTTTCCGTTGGAATATTATTTGGCTGGATTGTGAGCTTATTGTCATGGATCTTGAAACTAGTTTGAATGGCCTATGCGCTGATAACAAATTACATGAGTGTTTGGGATTGCGAATGAGAATGGCATTGATAAGGATGCTTCTAATAAGGATCCAGTTTGACAGCTGCAGTCTGGCATTCAGTAAGCTTGGTAGGGGGGATGAAAATCCCCAGAACGAATATTTGGCATCTGAAGCTCTTCAGAGCCTAAGAGAACAAGGACATTACGCCCAGAGGACTCCGGGTTTGTATACAGCCCCTAGTGGGCAAGTTGGATGAGGAGTTAAAGATTGGAACCTGGCACTCCAGCAGGGCTCCATGTCTTTTGTACACATCCTGAGCTCATATTATGAGCGGATGATTGATATGAATATCACGGACGTGAAAACACTTGTGAAGAATCCCAAAAAATATGAGGGTCAACCTCAATACTCTGTTTGTCTGAACAAGTTATCAAAGGAGCTCCTTACCTTTGAGAAACAGACACGGGACAAAAAATATGAATATTCCAATAGGGATGTAACTGACTATTACAGGGGCAAACCTTTTGAGGTGTGCAAAACTGTGAAAATTTCTGAGACCAGTAGACCATTTGGGGCAGTCAGTAAGAAGAGACCCAGATCCATTTTGAAAAGAACAGATACATATCTTAGCAGTACCTCGGCTGAGGAATCCTCAGTTACTGACATAGATAGTGCCAGCACCTGGGAATCACCCACTCCAAAAAAACAACGTAATGTGGATCACCCTTTAGATGTAGTGAGAGGTGGGGTGGCAGGAAACACAGGAATAGGAACAGGCATGGTTACGGTGGAGGGACCACTACAGACTCTGACACATTAGTCAATAATTGTCATAATGTTTTGAATATATCCAGTGTAATTTTAACAGAAGAGCAGAAGCAGCTCCTTAATAAAGGTTTAAACTTTTTGCCCGGCTTTTTTGTGGATGAAACTTGCATAGTATCTGACCTATATGATTTTTGCCGTAGACTTAACCTAAAATTGTTCTTTTTCGGCGACAATTCTCAAAGATCTACTGAGTTCAGATTCCGTACTGTGTACAAAAAGAGCATTTGGGAAGAAGAAAAAAAATTGTCTGTTTCCTGCCTTTTCTGTAAGTACTCTAGTCCACATACATATTTGCTGTGTCCAGGACTGTTTGTAAGCTTCTGAGCCCCCAAACCTTTCTGTGTTGGAGAGAAGCCTTCTAGCTTAATTTTGTTTCTTAGAACTAGCCAGTTTTTTAGTTTCAGCACTCAAATCTGTTTCTTTGAGCTCAGCACTTGTTCAGAACTCGTTGTAAGCACTAAATAAGCTACAAATTACTACAGCACTCAATTTTCCTCACTTGTCTAGAGGAAAGCAATTTTTAGTACTTAATAAATAAGCACCTATCCAG
Source organism: Protopterus annectens (assembly GCF_019279795.1). Classification (NCBI taxonomy): domain Eukaryota; kingdom Metazoa; phylum Chordata; order Ceratodontiformes; family Protopteridae; genus Protopterus; species Protopterus annectens. The sequence goes on along the minus strand of NC_056739.1, from coordinate 1,020,665,108 downwards.
TCATGTCTAAGGGTCAGCTCCCGGTGTTTTCTCCTGTCTACCTGATGAATCTGGGCATCTTGGGGCAATGCAGCAATAGCCTCATGTACACAGACAACCCTCTCCTCCTACCACTCAACACTACAACCTGTGAGAGATGCACTTATATAGCCAAACTGGAAGCAAAGCTCTCTGCACCCAAGACTGGAATAGACCGTCAAGAGGAGAGGGTAAACACTTGCACCACACCACACTCATCACATAGTCTCTCAAAATCTATACCACCAAAACACACACATAGAAACGCAAAACACGCGTCTGCATTCGCGGAGGCTCTCAATAAAAACCTACCCAAGCAAAAGGGACCTCCAAAGCTGAAACCTAAGCAAACCCCCCCCCCCCCCAACACAACCCAAATGACACATGGCCCACAATCTCAGTGTGCCGCTCAACCACAGCCCATAAGGCATAACAACATACCCAACACTCTAGTCATAGGTGACTCTGTAGTCAGGCACACTGATGTTCCACTCACCAGGCTAAACAAGGAGAAAGGTACTGTCAGCTGCCTGTCAGATGCCAGTATCCACCACATAACGCACACACTCGGGTCACTCCACAACAGGTACAAATATGACTCTGTCATTGTACATGTTGGTGTGAATGACCTGACTTACCTCCCTGGACTACATGAAAAGAGACATGGAGGAGCTGTCCGATCTTGTAGCCTAGGCAGGTATGACCCTAGCCCTAAGTAGCATCCTGCCATAACCCAGAATTATACCACAGTACAAGGGCAAAATGATCGACTTCAACAATTGGTTAAGTTTCTGGTGTCATTCTAAGGGGATGCAGTATTTGTCTGCCTGGGATGACCTGATCGACAGACCACGATGCTTTGCCAGAGGTGGCCTGCACCTGTCGGTCTTGGGATGCCAGATACTGCCTATTTCTCTTGACACCCCTATAGTGCCTTTTTTAGGCAAGGTTCAAATGACAAATTCACCACCATAAACGGTACAAGCAAGCAAAATCTGAGGATAATGCTACTCCATACTAGAAGTCTAAACCTCAAAATGCACTCACTCGAGGCACTCCTTAAAATGGAGAACATCAACTTCTGTGCAGTGACAGAGACCTGGTTCAAAGCTCCAGAGAGCACCCCTGCATTACCAGGCTATAATTCATACCACACCTTTCGGCCACCTAACCTGGACCGAAGCACTAAAGGTGGAGGTGTGTCCATATTCATTAAGGATATCCACACCTCCAGGCTAGTTGTGCAGCATAATACATCCAAGATTATCCAAGTGCAACTAACTCTGGGCAAGACTGCAATCCAAATTGTAGCTTGCTACAGACTCCCCCACCATGCCCCAGGATTCCCACTCCTCATGTCTTGATACACTGGAAAATATTAGGGAACAACCCAGCAACCTAATAATGGGCGATTTCAACTACCCTACCATTAACTGGTAAAACGACTCAATTACCAACTCTTTTGCTCAACGTTTTCTGGAATTCATAAATTCCAATGCCTTGGATCAACTTATTCATACCCCCACCAGAGGCAGTAATATCCTAGACCTGGTCATTACCAACATGGGTGACAAGTGTTCCACACCAGAGGTCAATTCCTCGTTGGTCAGATCCGACCACAAGCTAATCACCCTAGACATCCATATCCCACCCCCCATTAGGGAAACCACCGTAAAAAACTTATCCAAAGCCAACTTCACACTTCCTAAGACAAAAGTGGCAAACTTCATGACACCCTTGCAGATGGACAGTAGAGATACGACTGCTGAATCCTACACAAATTCACTTTATAAGCACTTACACGAGTGCATGGATTGTGCTATCCCTAACAGAACCAAGATGCTATCCTCCAAAAAAAGGAAGCCAATCTGGTGGTCCTCTGCCATAAACAAACTCTACAACAGAAGAAAGAAACTGTTGCAAAAAAAAAAAGAGTAAAATCCCATGACTGGAGGAGCTCCCTGGTCAGCCTCAGTAAGAAGCTGAGATCCCTCATAAAATCTTCCAAAGCTAAATATGAAAACAAAATTGCCACTGACTCTAAAGACCACCACAAAGCATTCTATAGCAATGTCAAGAATCTCAATGGCAACACTCAGATCTGCTCTGAGTTGCAGCACAGTGGCACTAAATATACAGAACCAAACGATATTGCCAACATCCTGGCTTCAGTGCTAACTTTACCCCCCCTCCTCACCCCCTAGAGGGCCCATCTCTATACCGGAAGAATGCAAAGTTCCTGTAATCACGGCTACACAGCTAAAAAAACACACTCTCCAAAGCCAAGTACACAGCATCCATGGGACCGGACAATATCCCAGGCTGCATTCTACATGAACTACAGAACGAACTGGCACCCCACCTAAGTACCATGTTCAATCATAGCCTCACCTCAGGCTTTGTGCCTACTGAATGGCGCACCGCGACGGTTATCCCACTCCACAAAGGGGGAGCCACGACGGACCCTGGGAACTATGGCCTCATTAGCCTGATGAGCCTGGTCTGCATGGTCATGGAACGTATCGCCATGGAACTCATAAACAAAGACATTGGTAATCTCCAAACTCTGGACCCTACATAGTTCGGGTTTGTAAAAGGCAGATCATGTCTCCCAAACCTGATAGACGACTTTGAAGCAGTCACCAAAGCCATAGATGAGGGTAAGGTGGTTCACACAGCCTATCTAGATCTCACCAAGGCTTTTGATACCATCCCCACTCTGGAGTTATAGATAAACTCACTAAAATAGGTATAAATCCCTATGTCACAAGATGGGTTGCCAACTGGCTCATGGACAGAACCCACACTGTGAAAGTAGCAGACTCCAAATCCGTCTTCAGACCAGTGACAAGTGGAGTACCACAGGGTTCAGTCCTGGGTCCTCTCCTGTTAGCCTGTACTTCAGAGAAGTAGATATCAAACACAAAAGATCTTTGGCTAACGAAGTTTGCAGATGACTGCAAACTGGGAGCCATAATTGAAACTCTTAACGATGTGGGCATCTTACAAAAAGGCCTCACTGAGACAGATGCCTGGTGTCAAAGCCATGGCCTGAAACTCAGTGCCAAAAAGTGCATTGTCATCCCCTTTGGTAAAAACTCTGTACCCATGAACTACCACATAGGTGCTAGTCTACTTAACACCGAAAGTGTGATGAGACCTTGGGACACAGGTGGACAGTAGTCTCTCCTGTGATAATCACATCGCCACAGTGGTCAGGAAATCCTTCTACGTGGCACACCTCATCACAAAAGGTTTCTCATCCAGAAAAAAAAAGAGGTCATTGTTCTCCTCTACTCATAACTCATTAGACCTATTATAGAGTACAGCGCCCCTTTTGGTATTTACCTCACAAGACATCTACAACAACTGGAGAGGCCACAGAAATACCTCACAAAGAGGATTACTGGCCTCATACAGATACCCTATGCGGACCGTCTCAAAAATCTCCAGCTTTACTCCGTCGCATATTGCCTACTCAGAGGCGATCTCTGCCTAACATACAAAGCTATGTCAAACCCAGAGCTGTTGGACATAATCCAATTAAAGAAATCCCAATCCCTCCGAACTACACGCTGTAGCAACCTAAACCTTGTCACCACAATAAACAGAACATGCTGGAGGGATAGATTCCTGTCCCAGAGATTTCCCATAATCTGGAACAGACTACCTATATATGTCAAACAGAGCTCCTCATTAGCACTCTTCAAGAAAAATCTTGATGATTGGATGGGAAATAGGACATTCACCCCAGGATCACTTTTGTGGCTCTGCTTGACAGGGGCACAGGAAAATAATTTTCTTGGGTGGCGAAAGCCAGGGTACCTTTTTGGCTAGGCTTATATAAGCCCTAGGGCCAGTAACCTAGTACCTACCTATGAACCTATAAGTCCAACTTTCAGCCACCAATGAATAAACGTGTCTATCTTTTTACAGACTGTGATCAAAGATTTACACTTCAACACTGGTGAGTCCTTGGTATTGGGTCATAATCTAACTATTGGGCAAAATAAAATGTTACAGGAGCTTAAGGACAATAATAGGGTGGTGGTTGTACCTGCGGACAAGGGAGGGGCAGTAGTCATATTGGACATGGATTATTATCTGGATGAGGGTAAGGGACAGTTGTCCAACCCACGTCACTATATGGCTATGCCCTTGGATCCCACACTCAATTTTAAGAAAAACATTGATTCATTCTTGAGTCAAGCTGTGGATGAGGGTATTATTACGGAGGCGGTCAAATCCCATCTAACTGTTAGGGATCCCCAGAAGCAAATCATGTACCTCTTGCCCAAAATCCATAAATCTTTGACCAAACCACCTGGTTGGCCCATTGCTTCGGGGATTGGTTCATTGACCAAACCTCTCTCGGCCTTTTTGACCCAATATCTAAACCCCCTTTTGAATTTAATCAAGGCACGCATACAAGACACCACACAGTTTATGAAAATTTTGTCAGAAACCCAGCTTGAACCTGGGTGGCTCCTTTGTACTTATGATGTCAAGGCCCTGTATACAAACATCCCCCATTGGGCCGGTCTTCAAGCCTTACAATTTTGGCTGGAGCATGCCAGCTGATATCCTGCTGGATTCAATACTTTGCTCCTTTGCATGGCGGAGCATGTGCTGAATAAAAATGTTTTTTATTTTCAGGGAGAATGTTATTGGCAGATTTAGGGCACTGCGATGGGTGCCTCATTTGCACCGATCTATGCAGATCTGTTCATGGCCTTTTTGGAAGAGCAACTAATACAGGATTCTTCTCATAACTTGTACATTGATGAAATTGACATCTGGCGGAGATATCTGGATGATTGCTGGATGGTATGGCGAGCAGATTTGGGTTTTCTTTTCGTGTTTTCCCAATACCTTAATGACACTGTTGGGGTATTGAGTTCACTCTGAGCTCGGATATTAACAAAATAAATTTTTTGGATGTCACCATTCGGAGAAGCCTGGACAATACTCTTGAGTACAAAAGTTTTTTGAAAATACCCTCAATATAATAATCTGCTTCATGCTACCAGTTTACACCCTAGCCATACCATCCGCAACATCCCGAAATCCCAGGTTCTTCGTGTGAAGAGAATTAGTTCCACTCAAGAAGAATATGACTCTTCTCGGCATGACCTCTGTTATAGATTCCGGAATAGGGGATACAGGGACTGACACGTAATTTCTGCCAGTAATTGGGCTAGCAACCAAGACAGGATGTCCCTATTGGATTATAAGTCTAAAACTAGGGCAGACACCAGTGATACCATCAGATTCATTACTACATATGTGCGAAATACTAACATTATCAAAGACACTGTTCATAAACATTGGAACATCCTATTGGCAAATGACAACTTACGACCAATATTAGGGACGAGGTGTCAGTTTTCACTTACGAAAGGCAAAATGTTGGGTTCCCACTTTTCCCACTTTAAACATACTGGTAGCGGGGGTGCTATATACCAACAACTCACCCTGTCCGGGGATACTCTTTTTGTCAATTTCCCTTGTGGGCATTGCTCTTCATGCTGTTATGTAAGCAAACTTAAACAATTCACTAGTAAAAACACTAAAGTGTATGTCATCAAATTCTTTGGGAATTATGGAACTGACTGGATTGTTTATTTGGCTACCTGCAAATGTTCAGCCTTTTATGTTGGTCAGACATCTCATCCACTAAGAATACCATCAGGTTCATTACTACATATGTGCAAAATACTAACATTATCAAAGACATTGTTCATAAACATTGGAACATCCTATTGGCAAATGACAACTTACGACCAATAATTGGGACATACTTATCTCACAACTTCAACTTCACCCTAAAAAGATCATCACCACAATTGTGATCTATATTCCACCTGGTAATACACCTGCTAGCCTTGAAGGCTTCTTATCCTGGTGTTCTTCCACATACTTACAAGAAACCCTTATTCTGGGGGACTTCAACCTAGATTGATTCACCTGTATATCAGAACCACCACGTAATCTAATAAATCTCCATGGCTTCCAGCAGCTAGTCCAAATTCCAACTAGATGTGATAAAAAAATCTAAAAGGGAATCCATCCTTGACTGGGTCCTAACTAACAACCTCACATTGTACCCTCACACAGGCAGTCTCCCAGACACCTTAAGTGACCACAGCATAATATACTTTATACGTAGTAGAACAAGCATATGCAAAACCACTAATTATATATCCACTACAAACACAAAAAAATTATCTCCTGAGGTCCTGAACACTTTACCCTGTAACTGTGACTAGACCCCTGTAACTGTGACTAGACCCCCCCCCCCCTAAAAACCCTCCCACTTGACCAGGCTGTAGCATATTTCAACAAAACATTTCTACAACACCTAGACACTGTCGCTTCATTGCGCAAAATCAAGATTAGAACCTCTACAGACCCCTAGCTCAGTAAAGAAACCAAACAAATCCTCAAGTCCAGAGACACTGCCTGGCTTTACTATCAAAAAAACAAAGAAACACAAAGCCTAAGTACCAAGAACTGCGCAACCATGCAAAAAAATGCATTAGGCTGGACAAAAAATCCTACTACACAACATTACAAACTAAATACCAACACAACCCACAAAAATTTTGGAAAAATGTAAACCAACTACTAAAATCCACCCAAAAAGCTACCCCCAAACCAACCAACCACCGCTGACACTAAAGTTCCCATCGAAACACAATTCAACTCCCACTTTGTGAACTCAATTCTATCCTTAGTATCACAGGACAGTTCCTTCCTCACTATCCCCCCCAACACAAATAACACTAATGCAAGCTTTACCCTCAAAACAGTTTCCACCACTTCAATCAAAAGCATGCTGTCCAAACTAAAAACCTCATCAACAGCAGCCAACCTACTCCCCAGCTATTTCTTGAAACTTACAGCAGATGCTATTGCTATCCCAGTCTCCACTCTCATAAACAGATCAATTGTTGAAAACTGTGTGCCCAAACTCTGGAAAATATCCTATGTTACACCCATACATAAAGGCGGGACCTCCACTGAACTTAATAACTACAGACCCATTGCTTTACTCTCCCCCCTGGCCAAAATCCTAGAAAAATGCATCCATAGCCAGATGCTAAACTATCTCCTAGACAGCAACATCCTGTCACCTACTCAACATGGTTTCAGACCTGCCCATAGTACCACTACAGCCCTCCTCTGCTTCACAGACGCAGTAAACCGTCTCAAAAATGAAGACCTGCAAGTGTCGACTCTTTTTGGATATGTCCAAAGCATTTGACACAGTCCACACCAAATCCTGCTAAACAAACTAAACCAATATCATCTATCAAATTCCAATCTTACCTGGTTCCAAAGCTACTTAACTGACTGGTACCAAGCTGTGAAATGGGAAAATTCTCTCTCTCCTCAGCTGCTCATAACTATAGGAGTCCCACAGGGTTTTATCTTAGGACCACTACTATTCACAGTCTTCACAAATGACCTCCATACCTCCACACAGCATGCATCTATAATTCAGTATGCAGATGACACTACCTTAATCTGTGCTGCACAAAACATTCCCACCCTCCTGCAAACAACTCAACTAGCATTCTCTGACGTTGAAAACTACCTTACCAAAGCCCAACTTATCCTCAACCCAAAGAAAACTCAGCTTATGATTATAACCAGTCCTAACAAAAACACTAACAGTCCATTCACTATCTACTCCACAAATGCTACTCCAATTGCTGCAGTGGCACAGGCTAAGCTATTGGGAATAACCATAGACTCCCACTTAAAATTTGATAGTCATCTCAACTTAACTATTAAAAAGGTACATGCCAAACTGGGGTCACTCTACCGTATCAAACCATTTCTTACCAACAGCACAAGATCAGCCATTGCTCGCTCCCAACTTCTATCCACCCTACTCTATGCATCTCCCATTCTGACTAATCTCAACAAAACTGAACTAAGCAAAATGGAAGCCTGCTATAACAGAATTTTCGCTTTGCTGCAAATTGCTCATATAGAACTCATCACTGTACTGCTTTGAGACAGCTCCACTGGCTTGAACTACCCAAACTCCTAACCTACAATCAGCTCTGCCTCTGTCATTCTATCTATTACCTCCCCAATAAGAGTCCTGCCCTCAAAAACCTAGTACAACATCACTCGGCCAAAAGGCCTCTTAGATCATCAAGCAAACTACTACTAGAAGTTACCAACAGCTACAATAGCTTTAGAGATGCACTATATAGTAGTTCAGTGATTAAAACATGGAACTCTGTCCCTACTAGCATTCAAAACACATCATCCAAAGCCTCCTTTAAAGACCTCATCAGGCAACATCTCAAGCAAAGTTGGCAGTGCCATGATTGCTCCCCAGGCTAGTGAAAGCGGATAAACATGCACATACTAAATCTAGAGCACTTGATAATAGTTTTTAATCTTAATCACAAACACTGGCTAATCTACAATGTATGTACTGTACCTGTGTACTATGTATGTATTCTACCTAAGTTCCAAATTTCAGCTGTACACCACAAATCAATTAATTACCTTTATTTTTAAAATTAATATTTTTTTTTGTTTGTTCTATTATGGTAATGGGAATTTTTTAGGAACAAATAAACATGGAGGACACAGACAGCAGACACACCCTGTTTCACGTCAAATGGGGTGGATAGAGACCCCCCCCAGAGGGGCAATTGGGAAAATCAGAATTGGAGAAGGTAGAAGAAGAGTTAAAAATTGTCAAACACAATGATATATGTTTTAGTTTAGGAGAGTTTACTATTTTTAACTACACAAGTTTTAAATTAGAAAGGGAACATTTTTCATTGTTTTCCAGGGGGATGAAATTTGTCCCCAACACCCAATTTTATATTACTGATTATTTATGAGGAAACTTAATTTGGCCTTATATTTCCATGATAATAACAGTGTACCTGTGGGTAAACCCTTTAAAAAGGGTAGTACATTTATTCCACCCATGATTACCACCCTAGCCACTTATGAGAATGTCGTGACTGAAGATATATACAAGTTATACAATTCATGTAAAAATAAAAATGAAAAGAGATATAATTTGAGTAAAAAGGAGGTTGCTTTCTTGAAACAAATACAAGAAGATCATCATATTCGGGTTATGAAACCCGATAAAGGAGGGGGGGGGGTAGTTTTATATGATACTGCTGAATACACCAACAAGATGCATGCAATTTTACTTAATTCAGGAAATTATGAAATTTCCTCCCTCAATGAGGTAAATGTGGGGCACCACAAGATAGATCTTTATCTAGAAGAGTTTCTTCTGGACAATAGGATTGATTTAGAATTATATAATTTCTTAAAGGTAAAATCCCCCGGTATTAGCCACCGTTGTGGGAATACCAAAAGTACATAAAAACTTGGAGGACCCACCATTTAGACCTATCATTTCTGGCAGCAACTCAAAAGCTTTTCCTTTTGGGAAAGTAATGGACATTTGACTCAAACCAGTATATAAAAAAAGTGTCCCACATCACAGCTGATTCATGGGATTTTTTGAGTCTAACTGCCGACAAATGTAAGGAGGGAGTGACATTTGTAACTGTAGATGTCATTGATCTTTTTTCATGCATCCCAGAAAAGGATGGGATGACGAGATTTGAGAGAAGTATTCACAAATACGGTGAATGCTCATGGGATAAAATCCTGTTATTGACTGAGTTCATGGAAATTGGGTTAAAACACAAGTACATCTTCTATGAGGGGGAATACTACAGACAAAATAATGGTGTGGCTATGGGTGCAGCGTGCGCACCAATATTCGCAAACTTAGTTCTACTAAACTGGGAAGAAGAATGTGTTTTTAAGAGTGAGTGGTACAAATACACGAGTTGTTATGTACGATTTTTGGATTATTTTATGGGACAGTTCTTTGTATGAATTAGAAAAGTTTCTTAAATATATAAATACAACCTGTGAATATATGAAATTCACACACAATATTGATCAAAGGTGTATATCATATTTAGACACACATATTTCCATAGTTAATAACCAGTTCTGTTCTAAAATACATAGGAAAAGTACATTTAGTAATGCATATTTACATTATTCCAGCTGCCATCCGTATTGCCAAAAGGCTAGTATTATTAAGGGGCAGTGCATTAGGGCAGCTAGAATGACGTCTGATTTTAATGACATGGTTAGAGAATTGGATTTTATAGGGAATATGTTTAGGAAAAGAGGATACCCTATAGTCCTTATAAACAATACTATCAAATATGTCAAGCGCGAATGGGGTAAAAAATACAAACCCCTATTAGGAGGTAAAACTAGAAAATCAGTTAATAAAGATAATGAAATTATGAATAAGGTCAACCCCTTTCCACGAGCGTACATATCACTATATGGTAACCATTCTAAGGAAATACAAAAGATACTTACATCCAACTGGAATATCATGAAAACGGATGGGAATGTCTATCCATTTTTAGGAGAATACCCCACCTTTGTACACAAAACTGCAAGTAATCTTAAGAGTGGGTTTGAGAAAAAAGTGAATAATAAAGATACTCAGTAATAATAAAAGGAAAATGGGGGGTACACACAAATGTGGGCAATGCAACCAATGTTTCGCAATAATGGAAGATGACACTTTAACATTGGAAGACATGAACCACACAACATTGAGGTTCCGGAATGGGAATTGTAGGACACAACATGTTGTATACCTGGCAAAATGTAAAAAATGTTCCTGTTTTTATGTCGGTAAAACCGACAGGTGCTTAAGAAACAGAATATACGATCACTATTACTGTATTAGAAAGAAAGAAATGACCAATGCTTTATATAGACACATATTGAAAAGTTCTGGCTGTGATACTGGCTGTGATATGTTTAAGTTTGCTATCTTAGAGCACATACTTGTCAGCCCCAGAGGTAGTGATGTTAGAAAAAAACTTGATGAGAGGGAGGTTCAATGGCAAATATTTCTGAATGCTACAACCCACCCGGGAATTAATGACAGTATTTCTATCAAGCCTATATTAGAATTAAAAGATTAACGGTTATATGGTTGCACTCTACACACTTAGTGGGGGCAAACAACATCAACATTTAGCTATACAGGAATTGTATAAGATCTTATGTTCAGCACTAGTCAGGTTTTTCTTGTTTAGGAATATCTTTTAGTTTGTTTTTAATGAAAGCACTGGGCACTTTAATGGGCTAGTATTTTCTAATTAAATTTAATTGTCTTGATTGTTTAATGTGTTTGGTTAGGAGGGATATATAATCTTGAGGTGAATGTTACATTGTGTTCTGAAGAAGTCTACTATGTTAGATGAAAGCGCTTAACCAGTATGTTGATGTACCTAATAAATAGTTGCACCTACAGTTGTGAAGTTCTTCTAGAATCATGCCACCCATTACAGCGAAATTCTTTCCCTGTGGACTGTATTCAATTGTTACTTTTCGCTGCATTTTTGACTTTATATTGTAACTGTTTATGTGCCGCATACCACTGTAAAAACATGTCTCTTGTAATTGGTGTGTATACTGATCATGTCTAAATAACTAAATGTGTCTGTAATTTTTCTTTGTGGAGCTTTTCTCCCCGGGCCTCTGCTAAAGGGCCTTTTCGGCTCAGTCAGACACCCCCGGTTAACAAATGTAAAATAAATAATAAATAAAAATACGTATGTCTGAACATCGTAGTGACATATAAACGTGACACGAATTCCCTATATAGGCACTACCTTACGCATACGAATGCAGAATTTCATTTCATGATCATTGACAGAATTGCTGGTAATAGGAATTACTTGCAGGGATGGCATAACATCCTGAATAGGAAAGAAACATTTTGGATTATAAAGCTGGAGGGGGCTTTTCCCATCCTGACTAAATAACCATTTATAGTGCTTTACCTTTTTCCTGCATGTATTCCTTGTAATTATTTTGTACTTTTATTCTAGGTACATAATTATAATCATTATTTTCTATCCTTGCTTAACTGAAGGAGGTGTTGCTGTTAATTTGTGTTTGTGGGGGGGGGGGGTGCACTTCCCATTGGTGGATGGGTCTATTTATGTAAGAAGGAGTATTCACTGTGTAAAGATATTCCCCTGATGAAGGCTTTCTTGCCGAAACCGGTATGGACAATAAAATTACCTTAGCCATTTTTATGGCATGATTTGATTGTATTTGCTGTGTTCTGTGCCTTTTTTTACCCATATGCTGGCCATTTGTTGACTGTTTCTGAAGGAGAATGAACATTATTACACTGGTCCTATGTCTTTGCAGTTCAGTTATATAGGTATTTACTCCTGCTGCAAGACGTGAATTTGAAGAGCCTGTGCAGTGGCTATTACCTCATACAGCTGTGCTTTCTCCTTAGTGTTGTGCATAAGTATTTGGCTACATCATGATATGAGGTAAGACCAGGTATTGGCTGATGGTCACAGTTTCCAAGAACTTCTTACTGGACTTGATCCTGGTGTCTCACCTGCTAATGCACATAGCTTGGATCTAAAGCATACTACTGATGGGTCATGTTAGGAATAGTTCTCTATCTAAGTTGTAAATATTTTTTGTGGGATGAGAATTTTTTTTTGTTTTCCTGTAAGTGATCATTGGCTGCTCCTTGTGCTTGTCCTTGTCCACTGTCTACCATGCACCACTACATCTCCAGCTTACTCCGACTGAAGCTCTGGGCCAGTGAGATCATCTGTATAGGTTCGTATTGCTACTGAGGGCTATTACATCTGTGCATGCTTGCACTTCTTAAGAGTGGATGTGCAGTCTGGAAGTATTACTTATTACCCTGCCTCTGCCATGAGTCAGCCAATACCTCCATCTGTTCCCATTTTAGAATATGCTTCTTTATGCATTCCCAGGCTCCACCAGCGATCTCTGGCACGGACCGCGGAGCTACATCACCCCCCCCTTCCCCAAGTTGGTACACCCATCTTTCCCCTGCAGTGCTTCAGACACCTGAGCTGTTATCGAGTCCTGGTCACCTGGGTTGTAGTTAGGGATTTATCCCCTCTATGCCATGGCATAGCTTAAATTGTAAATCGTCAGCATTCTTGAACCTGTTTCATTTATGTAACTGTGTTTGTGTTAAAAAAAAAAAAAAAACACACTTACATGTATGTGTATACATGGATATGTGTGCATATACATAATACACAGACATGTACACATGTATACAAGTTTATGAACACTGTAAAACTGTATATTACTTTCTCTGACTTATGTTTATGAACATTTTTTTTTGTAACTCCAAAAAATGTTTATTTTCTTTCATTTGCAATATCTTTAGGAAGCAACTGTTGCAGGTGTATTTAGACTCTTCACTGATGCCTCAAACAGCTGTGAATAGCAGCTCTGTTGACAGACCACAGTTGAATGGATCAAAAAGCCGCACACGGTTATCCAAGAAAGAACCAAAACTGATGGACTCCTTCCTTGTCAAAGATAAGCAGCCTGATTCAAAAGAAGCTTCAGCAATCAAAACTTCAGAAACGTATACCAGAGGGTCAAAAATTGTACGGAAGAAAGGTGGACTCAGAACGTCACAACAGCTTGAACAGCAGCATGGCAGTGAAGCAATGAGCATTGCTTTAAGTCAGGGTGATTCTGTTCAATGTGAAGAATTGGCCACCTCTTCCGGAGCTGCAGAAGTGGAGAAAGGTTAAACATTTATTTTGTTAATTGTGTCATTTTATGTTTATACTTAAACAGAAAAAGTTACCTAATGGTGACTTCTCAGGCAATCTCTTTTAGAAAATACTCATAGTCCGTCTAAGACCTCAGTTCGCAGATTAACCAAACACACCATGTTCTTGGCATTTAGAGGAGGGCTATGGCTAAAAGTACTTCATCCACTCACACATACATAGATATTGCAGGAAAGTGGCCAAGAATACCGACTTCTGTATTTCTGCAGTTGTATATGCTTCTGGTATGATTTTCTTCATGTTTCACTGTTGCAGTCATTACATTTGGGTAATCTGCTGGCAGGTTGCCCTCATTCGGCCTGAATAACAAAGTCTTGGGTCCTGCGTCGTTGCTGTCTCCTCTTCCATGATGTCAGGGGTATAAAACATGCAGCTGACACCATTTTATTCAGTCTTTCTTGCTGAGCGGTGCCCGAAGCAGTTCGCAAGTGCCGGTCGGCCGACTCCTGAAATTTTTGCATTCGAGTTTCAGAGCCAAAGTCTTCGACTAAAGCTAAGTACCCCATTGGGGAAACTTTTTCTTGCTCCTTACCAATGTCAGTAAAAGTTAATAATTGTGTTACTTATGGGAGGCAAATACCGCATAAGGATTTTCATTTGTACTGTATTCCTTGCCTAGGCCCAGATCATAACGTGCCTTGCTGTCGGTTTTGTGCTAGATTTAACCAATGCACTATTAAGCGTTGGTATATTTTTGCTTCAGAATGTTTTGGTTCCAGATTTTAATTACTCTGAAATGTTGTCTGTTAGCAATCCGACTACCGGAGTTCACAAAAAACGCAAAGAAAAAGACAGACTGTCAACGTCCAAAACAGACGAAGCTTCTCCTAAGCCAGTCACCGGCTCGCCGGTACTCAGTGATGTGCTTTCGCAGCCCCTGATACCCGCTACTTTTGAGTCACAGGCCTCTACCGAGACCTATGCGGAGTCTGGCATGCCGCGAGATTCTCAGAGTATTGAACCCGCGGATGTCTCTCCCTTGGATGGGTCCGGAGCCGCTGAGCAGGCACCATCTTCTGAGGGTGTTTTCAGGCCTCAACATTTTTATATAAAACCAACGCCAGCTTCTAAAACAAGATCAAAAACATCTTCTAAGTATAAAAAAAATGATGCATGAGCCATGTGGCCCCTATGCCTAAAAAACAGATGATCAAAATGGCTGAAGACTTGATTACCTTGATCAGGGGTTCCCAACCACCCCCTGCTATCAAGACACTGATTATGAATCTTCAGATCAGGTTTCCATTTCTTCTGATTCCTCTTCTGATCAATGCAGAAGAATCCATCCCATCTGCATCTCCTCCTGAGGATTATTCTTTTGGAGAAACCTTGCATAGTTTAATGGAACATTTTCATTGGGAGAGTCAGGATTTCTCTGAATCAAAAAAGAGGCTTAGGGAGTTCCTTCTTCTTCCTCAGCATAGGCCTTTGGCTATACCTCCTGTATTGGACATTGTTGATGATGTGTTTTCTGAATCAAGCATGTCTCCTGATTCTCTGCCTCCGGCTCCTAGTAAGCCAGACCGATATTACAGGGTTCCTGACTCCCACAAATTTCTATTAAAAATCATGCTGCTGATCCTGCTGATCCTGAGACTATCTCACAGGGTCCCAAAGGTGTAAAGGCCTCTACAGCCAAAAATCCTACTCCCTCTGATAGAGATTCCAAGGTGCTGGATAGATGGGGAAAGAAGGTTTATATGTCTGCAACTTTGGTAATTAGGGCCTTAAACTGCCAGTTACATATGCTTAAATATCAACAGCATGTTTTGGGTTTATTGAAACAGAAAATTATGTTGATTTCTGATTGTGTGGAAAATAAAGAATTACAGGAATTATTGCATGCAGCAGAACAGGTTGGAAAGCTTAATTTGCAATGTGGTTTTGATTCCTTGGAGGCCTCTTGCAGGGCCGCAGTTACTGGATCTGTGATTAGAAGGCATGCCTGGCTCAAGGAGCAAAATCTGCCTGATCATGTTAAAGCTAAATTGTTGGATGCTCCTTTACAGCATGATACTCTGTTTGGTAATAAGGCAGAAGAGATTTTAATGAAAATGGAAGACAAAGCTAAATCTATGCAAACTGTAAAAGATTTCTTACAAGTGCAGCCACCCAGGTTCAGTAGGTACTGGCCTACTAAAAATTTGTCCTTTCCTGTGTCCAACAGAGCCTCTCAAGGCAAATCCAGGTGCTCAAAAGGCTATAGATGCCAATCACAGGGTTCTTACAGGTCAAAGCAATGGGGTGCTTCCACCTCCAAATCTGGAGGAAACAAAGCACAACCCTACAGTAAGTAGTCTCGATGACTTCCCTCTACCTTCACCAAGCACTTTTGGCAGCTCCCTTGGGGGGAAAATTAGCACTTAATGCTCAAAATTGGCAGTTAATTACCCAGGACAAGTGGGTATTAAACATAGTATCCCAGGGTACAGATTTCATTTCCATACTTTGCCAATTCCAAACGGTTGGTCAGATCTGCCACAAAATCAATGGGCAGAGGCTCAGAAACAAGTTACATCCCTCGTGGATATGGGGGCTGTTCAACCAGTACCAGAACAGGAAAAAGGGCAAGGTTTTTATGCAAGACTGTTCCTGGTACCCAGAAAAGACCATGCCTGGCATCCAATACTGGACTTATCGATTTTGAACATTTTCCTGGACATTCCAAAATTCAAAATGCTGACTTTACAACAGCTACTGCCTATACTAGGCAGGAACGCTTGGTTAGTGACTCTAGGCTTAAAAGAGGCATACCTGCATATCCCAATAAGGGAATCATGCAGAAGATAACTCCGCTTCAAGGCAGGTTTTATGCATAACCAATTTTCTCTGCACTGCCCTTTGGCTTATCTGCTGTGCCCAGGGTCTTTGCAAAGTGCCTGGCACCAGTAATTGCATTTTGCAGACAAAGAAGCTTACAAATTTATCCTTACCTGGACGACTGTCTCATTCAAGCAGAGAACAAGGACATTCTTCTTCAACATCTGGCGTTTATAAAAAGGCTTCTAACACGCCTAGGGTACACAATAAATGAAAAAAAAATCACAACTGGTATCCTCTCAAATAATTACATTCCTGGGTGCAAGCTTGAATACAGCTGCCCAGATGGCTTACCTTACGCCAGACAAACAAGGCAACGGACAACATACTTCAAACAGATGGCAACAAAAACCCAGTTATCTGCAAGACAGATTCTGCAGGCTCTGGGGTTCATGGCATCCTGCATTCTACTAATTCCATATGCAAGACTGCATATGAGAAAACTTCAGTGGTACATAAAAAGTTTATGGAGTCAACATTGTCACAGTCTGAAAACAATGATTACTCTCATTCCCTGCCTACAACAGGAGTTTCTTTGGTGGGCAGAGACATGTCACCAAAACAAGGGACTGTCATTCACTCTACCCCCTGCCACCCAAACCCTAACTACAGACGCATCAGACTAATCTTGGGGGGGGCCACCTGGCAGGGAGATGCATTCAGGGCATATGGAGCCCAAAACAAATGCATCTGCATATCAACCAGAAAGAGATGCTAGCTGTTCAGAATGCTCTGACAGCCTTCAAGGACTTACTTCATCCAGGACAACTACTGATAAAGATGGACAACACCACGGTTATGTGGTACATAAACAAGCAGGGGGGGTACACATTCCTACCCCCTTTGCAGACTAGCCATGGCATTGTGGAACACAGTCTTAACTTAGCAAGTACATCTTCAAGCTCAATTCCTGCTAGGAAAACAAAATACTCTGGCAGACGACCTAAGCAGAAATCTTATGGACCCGCACAAGTGGAAACTGGATCCACAAATCTTCAGCATGGTAACACAGAAATGGGGGAGCCCAGACATAGATCTATTTGCCTCTCCCCAAAATTATCAACTGGAAAAATTCTGCACAAGGGCTTATCACAGACAAGCATGGAAAGTGGATGCCCTATCCTTCAGTTGGAAAAACCTATCAGTCTATACCTTTCCCACTCTGCCTCGTCTCTCCAAGACCTTACTAAAGGTCAGACAGGAAAAACCAAAAATGATCCTAATTGCTCCGGACTGGCCTCGCCAGCACTGGTACCCAATTTTAAGGAATATGTCACAACTCTTTCCTTGGTACTTGCCTCAAATACCTCATCTACTGTCTCAGCAGAACAATCAAATTCTGCACCCTCAGCTCCAAACTCTGAACCTTGCAGCATGGCTGACCATTTAATTATTCAAACAACACCTCTCAGTAAATCTGTGATGGATGTCATTTTGGAAGCCAGAAGGCCTAGTACTACAAAATCTTATGCTGATAAATGGAAGAGATTCTGTGTTTGGAACCCAGCACAAGGAATGGACAAAGCAAAACCAAATATCCCTCATATTTTACAATACTTGACTGAGATGCTTGATAAGGGCCTATCTTTTTCTTCAATAAAAATCCATGCCTCTGCCATCTCGGCTCATTGCAACACTGAGCCTCCCATCTTTTCTCATCCTCTGCTAAAACAGTATCTTAGAGGGGCCAAAAATTTAAGGCCTCCCAGAAGCTCACCAGCTCCTGCATGGGACCTCAATTTTGTGCTGGAAAAACTCATCCTGCCTCCTTTTGAACCAGCAACATCTGTGGATATAACATTTTTACCTTGGAAAACAGCTTTCCTTTTGGCAATCACTTCAGCAAGAAGGGTTTCAGAACTACAGGCTCTCATGGCTGTGGAGCCTTTTATTACATTTTACCCGGACAGGGCGTCTCTCAGGACCAATCCTTCCTTTATGCCTAAGGTGGTATCCAGTGTGGCTCTTAACCAAACTATTCACTTGCCAACATTTTACCCAAATCCGCAGAACAAGGGGGAGCGGATTCTGCATTCATTGGACGTACACAGACAACTAAGATTCTACTTAAACAGGACCAAATCTCTAAGAAAGTCTGAGCAACTACTGGTGGCATTTGCTTCAGGATCAGAGGGGAAGGCTATATCAAAGCAGACTATTTCTAAGTGGATAAGCCACTGCATTAGTTTCTGCTACTTGCACCACAGTAAACCTGTGCCCAAGGGAATCAGGTCACATTCCACCAGGGCTGCCTCTACCTCAGCAGCCTTTCTCACAGGAGTTCCAACCAAAGACATTCTAGAAGCTGCTACTTGGAGCTCTGTTCATACCTTCACAAAGCATTATCATTTGCCTCTCTTCTCCAAATCCAGGGCAGACTTTGCCACTGCAGTTCAAAACACAAACACAAAGGCAAGCGTAGTCCAAAAGAGGTGACTCAACGAGCAACAAATGTTAAAGTTCAGATTTAATGTAAGCGCTTTCGAAGGGGTCAATGCCCCAACTTCTTCAGACAAAATACAACTCTTAACATCCTCACTTTATATACTAATTGATACATCAATTATTCAATTATCAAAACCAATTATTTATAAAATTCCTACTTCAATTTAAAACATTAAAATATAACATTAATTCGTACTAAAATAGCTTAAACTGATGCAACCCACAATCAGGAAAAGTTTAATATAATAATGTTCAAATTAAAAATTTAAGAATATTTAAAATATATTTTTAACTTATATTTTTACTATTTATTATTAGAAGCCTTGGCATCACTTATTAGTGCAAACCTTAGTTGGAAAACCATTATGAAGCACCCGAAAAAAGAATCAATTTTTAAGCCTGCTTATATATTATTATTAAAAGTCGCATGTAATATCATTGACATTTGGATAACACTCGCATCCAAAAGCTTGTCATTTATCCATGCTTCGATATTAAAACTCATAACAATGCCTATCAAACATATGTGCATCTGTATTTACAAAACTGCGCCCTCTTTCCTACCTCCACTTCACCAATACAATCATTTACACATTTTAAAACAAACCAAGTCCCTTAAATAGGCAGCATTATAAGTGTGTGTGTGTGTGTATATATATATATATATATATATATATATATATATATATATATATATATATATATATACCTTCTATATTTTTATTTTAACCTACCAATTTTATAGGCATTATATGTGTATATTTAATGCCAACCCATATAATATTATACACTTATGAATTTATATATTCATAATTTGTCGGCTTTCTACCTAAACAAAGCTTTTAACTTCAAAATGCTTTTAATTGATACATATTAGTTCAAACCCGGTGGAATATGTGCTGATGTTCGAATTTGCCACATTAATTCATTCTCCTCTAATTTAAGTTGCCATGGTCCACCTCTCATTTCACATTTCACCTGTTGTTTTACTGTATAGGAGAATTTATGGTTTGGGTTATCAATTATATGTTTCGCCAACGCGGTTGTGATGTACCGCCTATTAATACAATATTGGTGCTCGTAAATTCTTTGTCTAATTTTCCTTTCCGTTTTTACAGTTAGAAGTAGCATATCTTCAGGAATGCATTGACAAAAAGATTATTCTTAGAGGTTTATGCC
Source organism: Protopterus annectens (assembly GCF_019279795.1). NCBI lineage: Eukaryota > Metazoa > Chordata > Ceratodontiformes > Protopteridae > Protopterus > Protopterus annectens. The sequence goes on along the minus strand of NC_056739.1, from coordinate 1,020,644,940 downwards.
AGTGGCGGTACCCCGTAGGATTAGTGGAGAACTCTGTTTTCCACCAAGAATTATTAGCGTTATTTGACAGACAGGGTTTTGAATTCTTGCAGTCATTAATTAATTTCTATAATTCTGAGATTAATAACTTGAAAACTGAATTGGAAATGCTGGAACATTCTATCAGCGGGGATAGCGAGTTTCCTAGGTATATGTATGACTATGCTAGGATTTTTCAAGTATAGAGGCTACCCTAACAAAGCATTTGGCTAATAAAAAGAGAAAAATAAGTAGAGATTTAAATGAATATGCCAACAATAAAGCATACCCTCCACCTCCGAAGATTCCACACATGCAATTTACCCCCCATAGGGCATCAAATAATGAGAATGAAGGTAGTAATGAAGAAACGAATCAAACATTAATTAATGAAACTGCACAGGTGCAGCCATTACGCCGTAGTGAAAGAATCATGAACAGTAATGTTCAAAACAACACAGGACAGCATAATGAGACCATTAATAATGAACCCAATAATCAGCAGGGTTTTCAAAGGGGGCGCAATGTACGGTACAACAATCCAAACAGCAACCAGAACCTGGGTCAGAGGAAGAATCGTCGGAACCAGAGAAGGAGATGATAGAAATGTATCAAGAAGGACCACACATCCTTCTAAGTTCAGAAGGGGACTTTAAAATATTTAATTACACAATCTTGGCAATAGAACAAGAAATGGTTGACTTTTTTGCAAAAGGACTGTCTTTTGTCCCAGATAGAAGGGCTGATATGTGGTAAGGACTGTTGTGGACTTAAATTGTTCGTACGTAAGCTGAATCTTACTTCTTTAATGGGAACAAATTCCTCACTCACTAACACTTTGAGAGTATCTAGTGTGTTTAACCCTCCCTTCCATGTAACTAAGTATGTTCGAGAAAGTGTGTGAAATAGATCTGAGAGCAATATTAAGTGAATCACACAATGTAAAAGGAGCGAAAGTTAATATTACGAAGAGGGAAATGGAATTCTTACATCTGTTAAATCAATGTAACATTAGAGTCATGAAACCAGATAAGGGAGGGTGGTTGGTCTTTATAGACCAAAGTGACTGTAATAGAAGAATGGACAATTATTTGTCCACAGATGTATACACACATGTGAGTATCAATGAGGTCAGTGGGGCCTACAAAAAGATCAGGGGCATACCTGACTATTTATTTTGGAAGGAGCTATAGACACTGACATGTACCAATATTTGTCAATGTCTGCCCCAGAAATCCCTGTGTTATTTAGCTCTCCTAAGCTGCATAAGAGCTATATAGACCCACCCTTTAGACCCATAGTAGACGGTAGAGGATCAATAACATACGACTGCGCCAACTTTATTGATAATATTCTTAAACCACTCATCAAGGATGAGCCCCAGATTTGTAGGGATTCCTGGAGTTTCTTAGAGAACATTAATAAACTCAAACATAGTGACAACTACATCTTCCTTACAATAAATGTAAAAGATTTGTACACAGTGATCCCACAGACACTAGGGATAGCATGGACCAGGGAGTTCATGTTTTCAAAAAAAGCTAATAAAAATAACATTTATTTGGTTGAAACATTGTTGGATATAGTTTTATCCAATAATTATATGATTTTTAATGGACAACTTTTTCTCCAAAACACAGATGTAGCTATAGGGTCACCTTGCGGTGGAAGTTTTGCGAATTGTGTAATGGCACATTGGGAATGAACTTTATTATTTAATAATGTAATGTTCCAGGAAAATTTATTATGGTACACTAGGTACCAAGATGATATGTGCCTGATATGGAAGGGGGAAGAAGGTCTCATTGAAGCCTTCATTTCAAGCATGACTTCTATGACCGATTTTTTTAGAATTTACATATAACATAGAGTTTGATGGTATTAATTTTCTTGATGTTATGTTAATAAAAGATAGAGCTAATTGTAAATATAAGACTAGGATATGTAGAAAACCCACGCATTCGAATGCTTTTTAGCACTTCTCCAGTAGTCACCCCTACCACCAGAAGAGGGCTGTAGTTAAAGGACAGATGGTAAGGGAGGCAAGGATGGTCTCAGATGACATTGATTACACAAAAGAAAGTGAATTATTGAAATCAATGCTCATCAAAAGAGGCTATCCAGAAGTATTTATAGGGGATATTATTTTGGAGGTGAATGCGAAAAGGAGTTCAGGGCATTTTAGACAACTTTTATCCAATGGTAATGATAATAACCCTGTGATAATAACTGAACAGTCAAATACCAGCAGCCAGCAAAATGCAATACAACAACACTGAAGTCTAAAATAAAATTCAAAACTGTTGTTTATTTCATATACTTGTGGTAAATACTTCCAAACCAGTTTCGACTATCAAGCCTTCATCAGTGGGTGAAGTTTCTCCTCTATTAAGAGTGATGGGTATTTATACATATCCCCAACCAGTGGAAAACATGGTATAGCCCAACCTGATGGTTAAAGTGCATTGTTATGTTTTAAACATAAAATAAGGTTCAAACATAATGTTTAGTGCATCAAAACCAATAATTTCCATATGATAGTGGAACAAAACATGAATTTGGAGGAATCTTAATATATCAAATTATGTATGTAAAAAGAAGAAAAATAGTGCCCTGAAGTGCATCATGTTTGTCATATACAACTTTGCCTAAGAGACATATTCTGTACATCTCATACATTGCTTTCCTCATAAAGTATAAAAATGTATTATATTGTATGTTGGTGTATAGTAGTAGTTAAATACAGCACATATGTTCTAATATATGTATACACTTGTGTATATCTCAGTATATTGTATGTGAGCATGTCATATAAAAAGACAAACGTCCTATCCAATTCTCTAGTATTTCATAAAATCTAGAGTTCTAACATGTCCAAATGGAATATCCTAGTTTGTGAAGTGTTTGTACAAAAGACGTGCTTCACAATATCAAACGGCCTACATACATATTTATCTACTTATGAGCATATTAGAACCTGCAAAAAGGACTAGCCCACAGTTGCCACCAGCTAATCGATTGATCCAAATATACATACTATCTTAGAACTGTTTACAAATGATTATCAAATCATATATAATATAAATTACATACTAAACATTTATTTATATATGTATGTGTGTGTGTGTGTGTGTGTGTGTATGTATATATATATATATATATATATATATATATATATATATATATGTGTGTGTCATATGTGAATACATGGTTTGAAAGGACTGATGTCCTATCTGATTACTCGATTTATTTGAACAAAAGACATGCTCCACTAAATCAGAATATACTCAAGACATGTAAAGCTAAACATGACCTTATGGAGGCCTACAAGAAAAAATAGCTCACAACTACCACTAACTAATAAATTCTTGTAATAAACATAACATCTTAGAGCTATTTACAAGTGATCATTAAGACCAGGGGGAAAAAGTCCCCCAAGATTAATGATCCAGTATGTCTCTTTGTGGTTTAAGATGGTATGCCAACCTTGTTGGTTACTTCTGTCCCCTGTAATTTTGTCAATAACCATGAACATAAAATTCGCAGTAATGTGTTTAGTGGTGTGTCTATATAGAGCATTTGTTTCTTTTTTGTTCCCGATGTCACTTTTGTGTTCAGTCATTCTTATTCTAAGTGAGCGAGAAGTCTGGCCTACATAGAAAGCTTTACATTGGCAAGTAGCTAAATAAATGATCCAACTGCTGCTGCAATTTCCAAATACTCTGGAATTATGCACTCTATTTGTGTTTGCGCTGGTAAATTCTTTCAATTTACTTATATGTGAACATGAGCTACAAAGACCACATAGGAAGGTGCCCAATAGTTTGTCTCCAGTCATAGTCATTTGTTGGTATATAGCACCCCCACTCTCCTTGTGCTTACAATGAGAAAAGTGACCTCCCAGTGTTTTTCCACGTCTAAATGAAAACATACATTTAGGACCGAATACTTTTCTTAATTCATCATTGGCCAAGAGTATATTCCAGTGGGTGTTCAATATGTTCCTAATAACATTATGATTCCTTCATATGTGGTCACAAACCTAAGAGTGGATTCTTCCATTGTAGTTGTTCGTTTTTTGTATTGTAACAAGATGTTTCTATCTTGGATAGTGGACCATTCACTTGCTCTACCTATATCTGATTCTCTATATCCCCTGTCTCTAAATCTATGGTAAAGATCTAATCTGGCTTGTTCAAAGTCTTGTTCCAATGAACTGATGCCTTTAATGCGCATAAATTGGGATTTTGGTATATTCCGGATGGTGTGGTTCGGATGCATGGAGCAGAGTGTTGTATTGTGGATATTTCCGGTATGTCTTGGTACTCAAAGTGTGATCTGTATTCCTGTATACTGTGACATCCAGAAAATCACTGGTATCATGATTCGAGGTTACAGTAAACTCAATGCCCCATATGTTTTAATTCAGATATTCTACAAATTTCTGTAAGTATGCCTGATCCACCCTCCACACCATCCAGCAATCATCCAAGTATCTGCGCCAGATGTTAATCTCCACCATATATAAATTATGGAGGGGATCATAGATCATGCATTCTTCAAAAAAGGCCATGAATAGATCTGCTTATATGGGAGCAAAAGATGCTCCCATTGCCGTACCTTGTAGTTGCCAGAAACACTCCCCGTGAAAGTTGAAGACATTTCTGTTTAGGACATGTTCTGCCATGCATACCAATAATGTATTGAATCCAGGTGGATATAATGCTGAATGTTCAAGCCAATACTGTAAAGCCTGCAGTCCAGTTCAATGAGGTATGCTGGTATATAAAGACGTCACATCAAGTGTGCACATTAACCACCCTGGCTCCAGTTGTGTGTCCTGTATAATTTGAAGGAAGTGAGTGGTATCTCGAAGTCTAGCTCTTACTGAAGGTAAGCAGGGGTTTTAAATAGTCTTTTAGAAAGGCCGATAGAGGTTCAGTTAAAGAACCTATACTGGACACAGTAGGTCTCCCTGGAGGTTTAGAAAGGGATTTATGAATCTTAGGAAGAAGGTAAAGTATTTGTTTTTGAGGATCTGTAATGGTGAGATGTTTCACATTATTCTTGGTGATAATACCTTCCTCTTCGCTTGATTTAAGAAGGTATCAATTTCCTTCTTAAATACAGCAGTAGGGTCAATAGACATATGCATATAGCATCAAGTGTTAGCAAGTTGACCCTTACCCTTATTCAAATAATATCACATGTTCATAACCACTACTGCATCTCCCTTATCAACTGGCAGAATCGCAATGTTATGGTTGTGCCTAAGTTCATCCAAAGCAACCCTTTCAGATGGAGAAATGTTTTGGCCCACAATACAAGATTCCATATGCGGGAAATGTAAATTGCTAAGAACTGACTGAAGAAATACAGACACATGTTTGTTCGTAGGAGGTTGGAATTCCGATTTTAGAAATCTGAAATCCTCAGATCTATGAGAGATTTTATCTGTAAAAAATAACTTTAAGTTAAGGTTACGACAAAAGGATAATGCATCATTAACTGTATTATATTCATCAGAAAAGAAACCAGGTATAAAACCAAGGCCTTTATTAAGAAGTTGTTCTTGTTTACTTGTAAGTCTTACATTCGATAAATTCAACACAGTTTGATAACTGTGATCAGTTATTTCAGCAGTGTCTGTATCAACCCTTCTACAGAGTTCGTTCTGGTGCCCATGCTTGTGTTTGCGGCCTTCTCGCCGCCTTTTCCTATGTCTAAAGGGTGTAAAGCATTAGATCTGAAGTAGGATATTCATTTGTCTGCAACCTGTGGGTTATGGATCCGATATCGGATCCGAACCGGCATGGTTTTCCAGCTATGGATCCAAGCTCTCAGCTCCTCCCCTCACCCGTAATGCCCTGCTCTACCCTCATGACCCCAGATCTTGTTTGCCGCGCTGGTAACTGGATGTGGGTACATAGCTCTAGCCCCCCAGAGGAGGCTCCTCGCAAGCATACGTGCAAAAGGAGGCACATTGACTCCCCCGAGTCTCTCACAGAAGACACGGACTTGGAGGAAGGGGAAGGCTCCCCACGGTCACCCCCCGAGGATGTCTCCTTTGGAGACATCATGGAAATGCTCCGTATTAGGGGGGGGTGGTCTGCCCCCAAGTCTTCCTCGGACGAGTCCGTGTTCTTGGAGGCATTCGAAACGGGCCCGTCTACCTCTTGGGTGAACCCAACTGCCGACCCCCTGGTGGACCTTATTACCACCAGGGCGTGGAAGGAACGGACACCGTGGAGCCAATTCCCAAAAGACCGGATAGAATCCTTAGTCCGCCCTCCGACAGGACCCATTGGAGTAAGGGGCCTCCTGTAGATGCCATGTTGATGGCGGCGGCCACAAAGAGGGAACTGGCTCAGGAGAGTCCCTCAGTCCACCCACCGAGCAAGGAGTCTCGGATGATGGACCGCTTCGGGAAGCGGATGTTCAGTTCGGCGACCTTCTCGGTAAGGGCGCTGAACTATTTGGCACATGTTATTCGGATGCAGCGAGATCTTATTAAGGAATACGCTGCATCCCCCCCTGAGTCCATTTCGGAGGAGGACAGAGTTCTGCACTCCACCAAAATGGCCACTCTTAGGTCAGTTACAAATACTTCTATGCGGCTACTCTCCCATGCAACGGAGGGCCGCTAGAGCTGCGGGACAGGACTGGTCACTAGACGCCAGGCCTGGCTCCGTCACCGCGATTTTTCTGAGCCCTTCAAGGCGCGCTTAACGCCTTTGATGGTTCTGCTCTGTTTGGCAAGACCGTCGTAGACGTTGACCCAGAGCGAGAAGGACGGAAGACGCTGTCTGCCGTCGAATCCGCTTCTCTGCACCCCAGAGGCCCTATTCTAGGAACCAAAAGGGTCAGAAGAAGATGTGGTTCGAAGTCGCAGCAGTCCCAGCCTGCTCGGACAACCAGTCCTTCCGTGGCAGAGGAGGACAGGGAGGACGCCGCCCTAGAGGCAGAGGGGCTCCCAGAAACTTCGGGTGCAGGGAACCTTTCTCTGAACGGCCCGCGCAGCAACCCTGAGGGTTGCCCGACTGCTCTACTCTGGAGGCAGTCGGGGACGCTGGGCACCTAGCAGCATGGGAGTCCATAACATCGGACCGCTGGGTTCTCCAAATCATATCCAGGGATATCGCATTCCTTTCCTTCACCTTCCAAAGTTGAAGTCCCTCCCAGACGCCCCACCCGGTCAACGGGAGGCCGCTTTGGCAGAAATTGGCCATCTGCTAAAGAAAAGAGCCATCCAGCCCGCTCCCCAGACCAGATCGGATCAGGGTTCTACTCCAGATTCTTTTAGTGCCAAAAAGACGGGGAACTAAGACCAATCCTAGACCTCTCTCTTGAATCTGGCAGTCCCCAAAGAAAAATTCAATGGTCACTCTACAATCTATTCTCCCCTTCTGGGAGAAAATCACTGGATGTGCTCGATAGATCTCAAGGATGCGTACTACCACATCCTGATGGACAGGCGCTCAGGAGGTTTCTCCGCTTCGGCTGGGAGCCAGTCACTACCAGTTCGGGTCCTTCCCTTTGGTCTCACCACAGCCCCCAGGGTGTTTACCAAAGTACTAGCAGTGGTAGCGGCCCACCTGAGGCTTCAGGGGTGCAGGTCTTTCCCTACCTGGACGACTGGCTCCTTACCGCCCCAACAAGGCATCTACTTCTCTTGGCGAGACTCCTTTCTCCATCTTGCTCCATTTCTGGGCATCACAATAAATACAAAAGTCCAACCTGGCCCACACAGCTCTTAGATTTCATAGGGGCCAGACTAGACACAAGGAGTTTACGAGCCTTCCTCACTGCGGACAGAGTTCTAAATCTGCAGCTCCAGGTGCGGGCCATTCTCCATTCAAGTTCTGTTCCAGCGGAGTTGGTCCTGAGGGCTCTAGGCTCCATGGCTTCGGCCATAGCACTTCTTCCTCTTGCCAGGCTCAATATGCGCATTCTACAGTGGACGCTCTTAGTACAGTGGTCATACCTTGCTCTCCCCATGCATCATCCCATAGCGATCAGCAAGGCTTGCAAGCGGTCCCTCTTGTGGTGGCTCCACTCCCCGGATCTCCACGAGGGTCGCCCATTTTGTGCTTCTCCCCCTCTCGCCACGGTGACCACGGACGCCTCCGCCTCGGGTGGGGGGGGCACTTTGCGGGCCGGACAGTCCAAGGCACGTGGAACGATTCAGAGACCTTACTGCATATCAATGTTCTAGAGATGAGAGCAGTGCTCTTGGCGTTGCTAGCACTTCAGGACTTTCTTCCCTTGGGAACAATTGCGATTCAATCGGACAATATGTCTGTTGTCTGGTACATCAACAAGCAAGGGGGAACAAGGTCTTACCCTCTTTGTCGAGAGGCCATGAGAGTTTGGGAATGGGCAATCTCCACCAATCGCTTTCTCATAGCAACGCACATTCCGGGTCGGTCCAACATCCTAGCGGACAAGCTCAGTCGCACCATTCTGACCCCTTACGAGTGGTCTCTCAATTGTCAAGTAGCGGAACGCATATTCGCACGGTGGGGAACTCCTTCATGCGATCTTTTTGCTTCTCCCTCAAACACCAAGTGCGACAGTTTTTTCGCTCTAATACCTCCTCCCGGAGGTACCCCAAGAGACGCTCTGGTGCATGCTTGGCCACCCGGTCTTCTGTATGCCTATCCACCCTTGCCTCTGATGCTGCAAGTTCTTCAGAAAGCCTCTCGGGTGGGTTGCAGAATGATTCTCATTGCTCCATTCTGGCCTCGACAGATCTGGTTCCCCTTCCTAAGGTCTCACTCGGTGGATCCTCCTTGGATTCTAGATCCCATTCCGGATCTGATATCCCATCCATCCTGCATTCCTCCTCCGAACCTGGACAACCTGAAGCTGACCGCTTGGCTGCTCCAGTTCCACTCTTGATAAGGACTCGCCGTATTGCTTCAGCGGTAAAGGCTATTTTGGTGGCGGCTCATAAACCATCCACTAGAAAGGTTTACCAAGCAAATGGAAACGCTTTCTCTGTGTGGGCGGAGCGGCAAGGCCTGAATCCCTTCACGGTTCCTCTCCCTGTAGTGCTTGACTTTCTAACCTCTCTCTTTAATGATGGTGCCAGCAGTTCCACAGTCAAAGTTCAACTGGCGGCAATTTCTCACTATCACATTGGTCAAGATTCTAATCCTCTTATGTCAGCCAAATTGTGTAAAACATTTCTTAAAGGTACTTTCCTTCTCAGGCCCCCTATAAAACAAGCAGGTCCTCCTTGGGACCTTTCTTTGGTTCTACAGGCCTTGACCGCTCCCCTTTCGAGCCAGCCACGGTGGATCTCAAATTCTTGTCCTACAAGACAGCCTTTTGGTAGCCATTACATCAGCCAAGAGAGTTTCTGAACTTCAAGCTTTATCAGCTAAACCTCCTTACTTGGTATTTCATCCGGACCGTGTCTCCCTCAGGACCAACCCGTCCTTCCTTCCTAAAATCGCTTCTGAAGCAAACATCAATCAATCCATTAACCTCCCTGTTTTCTTCCCTAAGTATGAAAACAAAGGTGAATATAAGCTACACTCACTAGATGTTCACAGGCAACTTAGATTTTATCTCAACAGGACAGCTGGTCATAGGCAATCCGACCAGCTGTTTATTTCCTTTGCAAAATTCAATTTGGGCAAGCCAATTTCTAAAGTTTCTCTGTCCCGCTGGATTTCACAGTGCATTTTATTGGCTTATCAAGCGCCAGGAAGGCCCGCACCGGGGTGTTCATGCCCATTCAACCCGGTCAGTATCTACCTCGGCAGCCTTCAAGGCTAGGATTCCTCTAGATGATATTTGTGCAGCAGCCACGTGGGCTTCATCTCATACATTTATTTCCCACTATAAGTTGGATCTTGCATCTAGGGTAGAGCATCCTTTGGCTCAGGTGCTCGGAATATCCTTCCATGATGGCCGCCCAAGATTCAGGTAGCTGGGGACTCTGTCCCACAGGTTGCAGACAAATGAATATCCTACTTCAGATTTAGAAGTTATGTACTCACCATAACGTTCCATCTGAGTAGGTGTATTCATTTGTCTGCAACCATCCCGCCCTCCTATCTCCCTGGCCTTTCAGTTTCCTGCATATTCCTTGTTACCCTTTTTAGGGTATTGTTGCTTTGGCAAACTCGATCTGAGGTCATGAGGGTAGAGCAGGGCATTACGGGTGAGGGGAGGAGCTGAGAGCTTGGATCCATAGCTGGAAAACCATGCCGGTTCGGATCCGATATCGGATCCATAACCCACAGGTTGCAGACAAATGAATACACCTACTCAGATGGAACGTTATGGTGAGTACATAACTTCTAAATTTCTTACGGCTAGGTGACTCACGATAACTGCTACTATCATTGTCCGTATAGGAGGATTCCTCCCCTGAGGTACTAATGACAGACCTGTCATTGGTCTTGAGAATCAATCTGGGTCTCTTCCTAGGCCTATTGTTTGCTATCCCCCGATTGGTGTCTGTGAATCTAACTGATCTAGATGCTTCAAATGGATGACCCCTTTGATAATCAGTGATGTCCCTATTAAATTTTCGAATTTTCCTTTCCTTAGTTTGTTTCTCATAAGTGGCCAATTCTTTTGAAAGAGTTGCATACATGGGTAGGGACTCATATTGTTTACATTCTTCACAATAGGTTTTCACCTCAGTTAGGTTAATATTAACCATTCTTTCATAGTATGAAGCAAGTATCTTTACAAACATCATAGAAGCCTGCTGTAATGCTAGGTTCCATTCTTTAGTTAGTCTGTCCTCTGACCTGCCAACTAAAGGTTGTAAACGAATTCTCAGGCCTCTTGGTGTCTTAAGTGCCAGATATTTGCTCTTAGGTTCTTTAGGCCTTTGCTTAGTCTGTTAAAAGCCATATCACAACCATTAGAGAGATCTGTTCTGGAGCCATTCTGATTATTGCCTGGTATGCTATCTATTCCAAAGATTCCAATGTCATCCCGATCGGCACATAATCCATGAAGAATGTTCTCCAGATCCATATCTATTGGTGTCAAATGGCAAGGAATGGTTACAAATTTAGAGTACTTCTAGTAGAAAGGTCCTAATTGAAAAACTATAGGAATTAGCCCTTAATGAACATCAAAATCACTTAATCTGTTATGAAAGTACAGTTAATAGGTCAACCATGAAATCAAAGAAGCGTACTTGTGTTAAGGATTCAATGAATCTCCAATCTAATCTGGACACCAATCTGACAATAGCAACACCATAAGGTAACCTATAGTAAGAAGACTCCAAATACACTTATCTATATACCATTCAAATTATATAATTTGTCCAATAGGATCTGAATAGGTATATCAAAATCTTGTTTCCCCCTTGTAGGACTAAATTGGTGTATAACTGTTTGCAAAGACCCAAATCATGAGCTGTATAATTCAGAGCCACTGTTCTATCAGTTAGAAACACATCTCCAATACTTAAAAAAATAGTGTTATTATCTAGGCCTTATACTTGAGCATAACTTCTTTACAACTTCGATGTACGACCCAGTTATGAATACAGCTTAAGAGCAACACATCCTTGTGAAATATTGTTTTAATCCCATATTGCGAATCTAAAACTGTTATTTGAGGGAGCTATGCACAATAGTGAAAGAAACTACAAATCCCTCTATCTGTATACAGTTACAAAAGTTTTGATTTGTTCAATAAGATCCAATAGGTGAGTCAAATTCTAAATTTCCTTATGTAGGACAAAAATATTTTTTATGTGAGAGTATATATTAAAACACCAATTGTGAGTTTTCTGTTCAGGATCACTATTCTGTCAGAAGTATTGACATCTCAAAGACCTGAATAGTCATTATCTAGTTCTTGGTTCTGGGCATATTTGTTTTCAACCCAAATGTAGAAAATTATATAGCACCTAACTATTATTTCACCTTGAGATCCAAACCCCTTTATAGAATATAGTTTGAATACAATATTTCAAATTAGTAGTCATACAACTATCATTTAGAAGGCTTATAAAAAGTCCTGTTTCTGACAGTATAATATGATAATCCAATAGTGAAGTGAATTATATATGAAGGGGAAACAGATAATCAGTGTTCACGTCCCTCAAGATCTTGTCACAGGGCTGTCAATGTCTCCTATATGTGACAAAAAATGGCCTATAAATGTTTTACATGGACTTTGGAACCAACATACAAGATCATTCATGTAATATATAATTGTCATGTAGATTGTAGAACATCTGGTTTTGTAATTATTTTCCTATAAGGTACTAACTAGGACATATTATATCTAATATGTCCTATAATTTCCCCATTATATAGTGTTTAATGTACCCAACGTATATATACATGAATATCTTTTATATTAAATTCGCATATATTCCTGGCTTGAGTGATTGTATATGCATATGCATAAAGTTAAGTTTGTCTAGTTTCTAAACCAGTTGGTCCATTTTATTTGTTAATATTACTCTCTCATTATTAAACACCAGCCCATACTTTCAAACCATGTATTCACATATGACACACTAATATATATATATATATATATATAATATATATATATATATATATATATATATATATATAAATAAATGTTTTGTATGCAATTTATATATGATATATATGTGTATATATATATATATATGTATATGTATATGTATATATATATATATATATATATGATTAGATATCTTAGACTTTCTAGCACCCATGCTTCATAATGGAGCTTGTTACTTCTTGTTGTAGGATTCAAATCCAGTTAACACCTATCTCAAATTGTTATGTTGGAGAAAATCCTTTGGCAGTTATTAAAGCTTTCTTGAAAGGTGCCTTCCTTTTAAGACTTTCCCTTATGGATCCTACTCCTCCTTGGTAAATGACCCTTTTGCTTCAAGCCTTAATCCCACTGTCCTTTGAACCTGCTGCCAAGGTGTTCATCAAATTCTTAACTTGGAAATCACCTTTTTCAATGGCAATAACTTCTGCTTAAAGAGTAGGGTAGGGTAACCTTGCAAACCAATCCATCTTTATTCCTAAATTAGCTACTGAGATCTCTAGGAACTAATGCATCAACCTGCCAGTTTTCTTTCCAAATTTCTCGACTAAAGGATAAATATGCTTCTCTTGCTGGATATGCATTCTCAACTCCATTTCTACTTCCCTCATACCAAAAAACACCAGAAAGACAGATCAGCTATTTTCCTGCTTTTCTAAAGATATGATGGGCCAAGGAGTTTCAAAGGTATATTCGGCTAGATGGTTATCTGACTACGTCCTCGTTTTTATAAAGAGAAAGGTCTGAGTCAAAGCTCATTCGGCTAGATCTGTCTCAACTTTCTCGGCCTACATTTCTAGGCTCGCCATTGATATTTGTGCTGCTGCCACTTGTCTAAGTTTTATACTTTCATTTCTCATTATAAGCTGGAATAGTTTTGCTTTTGGTTCATCTGTCGTCCAGAACATCCTTCCATGAGATCACCCCAAGAGATAGGCAGCCAGGGAATCTGTCCCATCTGTTAAGGAATGGATAGAAGAGAGAACATCATATACAAAAGGTATGTATTTACCATAAAGATAGATCTGTGTTGCCTGCTTCCCTCCTTCCTCAACTTCTGCTTGCATTCTTTCTTCCATTTTATGGAAGATACTTTCTTTGGCTTCTGGTAGAACACTGTGATATGCTCCCTGAGCAATGTCACATGCTATTTTAGTTCCAGAGCAGAATCCTTTTTCCCTCAGTTCCTTTGCGCTTTCAGGGTTTTTCATTTCTGTCAAAATGATGTTCATCGTGTTACACTGCTGCAGTCATCACACTTGGGTTATCTGCCGTCAGGCGGTCCCGTAGTCGGCCCGAGTTCCAAAGTCTTGGTCCGGCGTCGGTTGCTGTCGCTTCTTCCCTGACGTCAGTGCGACAGGGGTATAAAAGAGGCAGCCAATGCCATTTTCTTCAGTCTTTCTTGCCGCGCTGTGGCCAAAGCAGAAGCAGTTCGCAAGTGCCGGTCGGCCGACTCCTGAGATTTTCAAATCGAATTTCAGACCGAATTCTTCAATAAAGCTAAGTACCCCGTTGGGGAGCCTTTTCTTGCCTCAGACCGATGTCAGAAAAAGTTAATAATTGCATTTCTTGTGGGAAGCAAATACCTCATAAGGATTTTCATTCTTCTTGCATTCCTTGACTAGGCCCAGACCACGACGTCACAGGTTGTCGGTTTTGTGCTAGGTTTAACAAACGAACTATTAAACGTCGGTTTGATTTCGCCCGACATTATTTTGGTAGAAAATGTAATTATGCCATGCCGTCGGAGCAACCGACGACCAGGATGCATAAAAAGCGCAAAGATAAGGACAGACAGCTGGGATCCAAACCAGACATCGAGGCCTCTGCTATGCCAGTCACCGGTTCTCCGGTTTTACGTGAGGTGCCTACGCAGCCCCTGACTACCGCTGATTTAGAACCCCAGGCTGCATCCGACTCCAAAGCGGAGATTGCTGGGCCTCCAGAGCCTTTATCTTTAGGTCCTTCTGATTCTATTGCTGAAGGGGATTCCGGTGCATTTGAAAGGCCTTCAGTTGCTGAAGGTGTCTTCAGACCGACTACACTTAATATTAAATCCTATGCAAAGCTAAAAACTCCTTTAAAAGTAAAGAAGCCTGTACAGCAGTCTGCAGTACAAGGCCCCATGCCTAAGAAACAGATGCTGAAGATGGCTGAAGACTTACCCTAATCAGGAGTTCCCATCCCCCTCCTGACAAAAGGCCTAGACAGGAGGAGGAGGACGCTTCGTCTGACCAGGTTTCCATTTACTCAGACTCTTCTGAGGAACAGGACTACTCCTTTCCCCCTTATGAAGACTCTGATGCTGAAGAGTCAATTCCTTCAGCTTTTCCCCCAGAAGACTACTCTTTTGGGGAAACTTTACATACCATGAGGGAACATTTCCACTGGGAAGGCCAGGATTACTCTGATTCTAAGAAAAGGCTCTGAGAGTTCCTTTTACTACCCCAGCACAGACCCCTTGCTATTCCACCTGTTAGACATTGTGGATGATGTTTACTCAGAATCTAGCCTTAACCCAGATTCATTACGTCCTGCACCAGTCAAACCAGATAGATACTACAGAGTCTCTGACTCTCACAAATTCCTATATAAAAGCCCTGTTGCTGACCCAGAAACCATTTCCCAGGGTCCCAAAGGGGTTAAGGCCTCTATTGCTAAAAATCCTGTACCCTCTGAAAGGGATTCTAAAGCACTAGACAGATGGGGAAAGAAAGTATATGCCTCGGCTACTCTAGCTATGAGGGCCTTAAACTGCCAGTTTCACATGCTGAAATATCAACAGTATTTGATGTCTCAATTAAAACAAAAAATGCTCACACATACAGAGCAGTCTGATTACAAGGAAATGCAAGATTTGTTGCATGCAGCAGAACAAGTGGGAAAACATACTTTGCAATGTGGATTTGATTCATTGGAAGCTTCCTGTAGAGCAGCAGTAACCGGGTCTGTCATTCGTAGGCATGCTTGGTTAAAAGAACAAACTTTACCTGATCATGTTAAAGCAAAGTTATTGGATTCACCTTTACAGCCGGATATTTTATTTCGTGTGAAAGCAGAAGAGGTTTTAAAGAAAATGGAGGATAAGGCAAAATCTATGCAGACGTTCAAGGATTTTTTACAGGTTCAACCCCCTCGTTTCAGCAGAAATTGGTCAACCAAAAACTGGTCCTTTCCAACTTCTGACAGACCACAGAGGGGCAAATACAGATGCCCAAGGGGCAGAGGTCAGCCTCAAGGGTCTTACAAGCCTCGACAATGGGGTGCCACAACCCAGAAAGGAGGAGAAAACAGGCCACAAACTTTCAGAAGACCATCACAATGACTTACCCCTCAGACTGCCAAGCAAATCCCTCTTGGCAGCTCCCTTGGGAGGAAAGCTTGCACTTTTTGCAGCCAATTGGCATATCATCACAAAAGACAAATGGGTCCTAAATATTGTATCTCAAGGTTACAGGTTCCACTTTCACACTTTACCAAGGAAAAAAGGAATGCCAAACCTGCCACCAAATCAATGGGCAGAGGCTCAAAGACAAATTACAGCTCTCATGGACATGAACCATTCAACAGGTTCCTACACAGGAGCAAGGACAAGGATTTTACTCAAGACTCTTTCTGGTTCCACGAAAAGACAAAGCCTGGAGACCCATTCTGGACCTTTCAATTCTAAACACATACCTGGAAGTACCCAAATTCAAGATGCTCACACTACAGCAACTTCTTCCCATGCTGGGCAAGAAGCTTGGCTAGTAATGTTGGACCTCAAGGAGGCATATCTGCATGTCCCTATCAGACAAAATTGCAGAAGATACCTCCGATTTATAGCAGGTTCAACTCATTACCAATTCTCTGCACTGCCCTTTGGCTTATCTACTGCGCCAAGGGTCTTCACAAAATGCTTGGCACCAGTAATTGCATACTGCAGACAGAGTAATCCAAATATATCCATACTTGGACGGCTGCCTTATTCAAGCAGCAAGGACATTCTTTTAAAACATCTGGCGTTTGTAAAAAACCTACTAAGTTGCCTAGGGTACACAGTCAACGAAAAGAAATCAAAAGTAGTGCCCTCACAAGACATAATATTCCTGGGTGCCAGCTTAAGTATAACAGCCCAGATGGCTTATCTCACGCCAGACAAGCAAGAACAACTGACTTAATACTTCAAAATGATGGCAACAAAGACCCAACTCCCTGCAAGAAAAATTATGCAGGCCTTGGGATTCATGGCATCTTGCATACTACTAATACCATATGCCAAACTGCATATGAGGAAATTACAATGGTACCTGAAAAGCGTATGGACTCAACACAGCCACAACTTGGAAACAATAATACCACTAATTCCCTGCCTTCAACAGGAGTTTCTATGGTGGACTCGGGCATGTCACCTCAACAAGGGTCAGCCTTTCACCTTGCCCACAGCCAGGGAAACAATGACAACAGATGCATCGGATTACTCCTGGGGAGCAAACATGGCAGGACAGTGTATTCAGGGCAATTGGTCTGCAGATCAAATGCATCTCCACATCAATCAAAAAGAGATGCTAGCTGTACAAAATGACCTAACAGCTTTCAAGGACCTCCTGCATCCAGGACAACGTCTAATAAAGACGGACAACACCACAGTGATGTGGTACATAAACAAGGGGGCACACATTCCTACCCCCTATGCAGGCAAGCAATGACCTTGTGGAACACAGCACTGACCTACCAAGTTCAACTACAAGCACAATTCCTGCCAGGAAAGAAAAATACATTGGCAGACGAACTAAGCAGAAATATCATGGATCCTTACGAGTGGAAACTAGACCCACAAGTATTCACAATGATAACTCAAAAATGGGGCAGCCCAGACATTGATCTGTTTGCCTTCCCCCAAAACTACCAACTGCAAAAGTTTTGTACAAGGACATACCACACACTAACTTGGAAAGTGGACGCCCTCTCATTCAGTTGGAAAACACTAACAGTGTATGCCTTTCCTCCACTACCTCTTCTGGCAAAGGTGCTGCTAAAAGCCAGATTAGAGAGACCACAAATGATACTCATTGCTCCAGACTGGCCACGCCAACACTGGTATGCAATATTAAGGAACATAGCTCAAGGCCCACCATGGATTTTACCTCAAATTCCTCACCTGCTGACTCAGCAAAACAATCAGATTCTACACAGCCAGCTCAAGACTTTAAATCTGGCTGCATGGCAGATTATCTAAACAACCAGTCAACACTTCTCTCTACAGCTGTTGTGAATGTCATTCTGGAGGCCAGGAGACCCAGCACCAGGAAAGCCTACTCAGACAAATGGAAAAGATTTTGTGCCTGGAACCAGGCTAAAGGACAAAATCCTCTTGTCCCAAATATTCCTCAGATTCTGTAATAATTAACTGAGATGTTGCACAAAGGCTTTTCCTTTTCTTCTATAAAGATCCACGCTTCAGCTATTTCAGCTCATTACAACACGGATCCTCCTATTTTTTCACTTCCATTATTAAGACAGTACCTCAGAAGGGCTAAGAACATAAGACCACCCCGAAGAGCACCAACACCAACTTGGGACCTCAATTTTGTTTTGGAAAAACTTACACTACCGCCCTTCGAGCCAGCTTTTTCAGCTGATTTACAATTTTTATCGTGGAAAACTGCCCTGCTGCTAGCAATAACTTCAGCACGAGTCTCAGAGCTACAGGCCCTAATGGCAGTGGAGCCTTCCATCATTTTCCATCAAGACAGTCTCTCTTTACGAACTAACCCTTCCTTTATGCCAAAGGTGTAGTATCCAGTGTGGGTCTAAACCAAACCATTCATTTACCCACCTTTTATTCAAACCCCCAGAATAAAGGGGAAAGGCTCCTACACTCTTTGGACATTCACAGACAATTAAGTTTCTACTTGGATAAAACAAAGTTTTCAGAAAATCTGATCAGCTCTTTGTATCCTATGCTGCAGGATCTCAAGGAAAGCCTATATCAAAACAGACCATTTCAAAATGGATAGGATATTGTATCCGTTTCTGCTACACACACTATGGGAAACCTGTACCTGGTAACATTAGGCCTCATTCCACCAGGGCTACAGCAACATCAGCAGCCTTCCTCAGAGGGGTACCAACCAAGGATATTTTGGAAGCTGCAACTTGGAGTTCAGTGCATACCTTCACCAAGCACTACCACTTACCTCTATACTCAAAAACCAGAGCTGGCTTTGCCACTGCAGTGCTACAGGGCCTACTAGCTTTTCCAAACCCTGTTTAGTACCACCCGCCCAGCCTTAGCTTTGGGATTCAACCCGAGTGTGATGACTGCAGCAGTGTAACACGATGAACATAGTACAGTTTTTTACCTACCATAAATGTAGATGTTCGAGTGTTCACACTGCTGCAGTCCAGGTTACCCTCCCACCTTCCCCTCTTCTTACCTGGGTTTTATCTATAGCTCTCTGTTTATACAATCTCTAAGATGTTTTTCTATATGGTGTATTTGCTTACTGCTGTAGCTATTGTTTTCTACTTATGTAATTTACTTAGGATTATGTGTTGCCTTCCTATTTGGGGGCACCTGACATCTGGGGCAAGAAAAACTGAAGAAAATGGCGTTGGCTGCCTCTTTTATACCCCTGTTGCAGTGACGTCAGGGAAGAAGCGACAGCAGCTGACGCCGGACCAAGACTTTGGAACTTGGGCCAACTGCGGGACCGCTTGACGGCAGATAACCCAAGTGTGATGACTGCAGCAGTGTGAACACTCGAACATCTACATTTATGGTAGGTACAAAACTGTACTTTTCTTGCTGTCTGTAGGTAAACTTGGTCTGACGTAATGTTAGGGATATGAGGGGATTGTGGGTGTGGGCGGAGCCTGAGCTGTGAATCCTAAAGTCTAGAGTGGCTAAAGTTGGATCTGAAGACAGTTTGTTGAAGGACAAAAGCAGACAGCACATGTCTATCATTATGGTCGTACAATAGAAAGCAGATGTTTTAGGCGGAAACCATTATCTGAACAGCAGCTGTATGAGGATTCAAAGAGGAAAAGTTTAAGGACTTCTTTTTAAAATTCTCACTGGATTCTTGATTTTTGAGTTCAATAGGCAGGTGGTCCTAGCCTGGAGAAAGCTTTTTCACCCTTAATAGATATGAATGGTGGGTGAGCAAGAAGATAAGTAGTTTTATGTTTTTCTCAGATCGTACAATTTTTTTTGAATGGGACATTTCCTTTTTAGAGGACAGTAGCCTTGATATACAACATTAAAATCATTGTGCCTAGAAAGACAGTCCTGTTAGTCAGTTGGTGTTTTCCATCCATCTGCAATGAAGTAGAGAGTCTGCTAGAAGAAGGAGTCTAGACACCATGTTCTCTGTAATTTCTATCTGTGGGAATCTTTAGCAGAGTATAAAACACAAGAGAAAAGGCCGTATTCCTGCTTGGGAAATAAAACCTTTTTAGCAATAGATAAGCAGGAGGTTGATGAGAGAAGATGAGTGAGCCAGTTTCATTTCTGCTAGAACTTTGCCTGATACAGCATCTGTGTGTGTTTTAAAGAATAAAGCTAATGTATTCTCCATTGTGTAACAAGAGCTATAGTGTTAATGTTGACATGAGTTAGGTGTATGGGAGGAACACTGGTTAATTTTCTAGGAGGTGAGACCACCAACAGATTAGTTTTTTGTGATTAATTAGTAGTTTTTTAGATGAGGGACCATATCCATAGCTGAGTGAAGACTTCTTGCTGCTTTATTTGTGCAGTTATTACTGCATTTTAAGAGAAGTAGGTCACCGGCATAATGGCTCCAAAACATTTTGATGTTTGAGAATGAACTGCTTTTCAGTACCTTTCTGTCATGTTCGTTTTTTTTTTTTTTTTGTACAGTAGGTGTTCAAACATAGGTTACTTTTTAGACTGCTGTATTATGAACTAGACTGGTTATTGTGAGCTGCAAACCTTCATTGTAAGGTGGGAGGATGGCATAATGGTTAAGGTGTTTACCTTACCGACAGAAGGTGCCAGGGTTTAATGCTCACACGGATAATTGGCTGGGCTTAAAATGGCCTAAAAGGAAGGTTAGCCTATTACTTATCTATGAACCTATGTGATGAACATGAGTTTGGTTGTTCATAGGTAGTTTATAGACTTGCCATCCAGGAGACCATTGTGGAGCCTAGCCAAATTCCCAGTTGCCCTGAGAAATGTGCGGGTGAGCGACTTTCTTAGGGTCACACAATAGGCAAATGAAGGCTTAGGGACTCGAGCATTGTACCACAGGAACTATAGCTCACAGCGTTAACCCTCTGCACCAATTGCCAAACTTGCAGCATTTTTTAAGTCTGTAGTTTTTTTTGTTAGAGTTGTCAATTGTATGGATTTTAATTATTTTTAAATAAGACATTTATTGTTGCATGGTACGGTTTGTATCGTTATTCAGATTTGATGATGTTTTAGATGTGGCAGAAGCAATAGAGCTTTGAGACTGAGAGAGACTTGGTGCCTCTTTTATGCAAAACTGGGACAGGTCCTTTCTTGGCATTTTGGCCCGATAGGAAATGCCTGAAGGAGGTTTGAAAGGAAAACATGAAAATTATGTTCATATTACATGTTTGGAAGAGAAAATGTTTGTGGATGAAAGGGGAATTAAAGATGCGCATTGTGACAGGAATACTTCAAGACCGGGAGAGAGAACTAGTGGGAAGGGGAAAATTGAAGAAAGGACACAAACACACACGCAGACAGACACACTTTAGATAATGGCTTGTGCCACAAGGGATCTATTTTTAGCCGCAGCCGTAAAGAAAAATGCATAGAAAGACAGTACAGATAAATATTGCAAAAAGCAACACATGAACATGCAAGATGTAAGTATTGAGTAAAAGTCAAAGCATGGCATTTATGTAAACTTAAGACATGAGTCAAAAGTTGTCAGTTTAAAACAATGTGTAAGGGAAAAAAAAAGAGAAGAATGTTAAATTTGTTACTATACTTTCTGTATTTGTATTGACCACTCTAACATTTACAGAGATATACATTAAACATATGTAACAAATGACTCGCGCTACAGTAAGGTTCATTGCTAAGTTAAGAAAAATCTTTTTGGTCTCTCTAGATAAATCCCAGAAGTACAAGTACAGCTCAGGGAACAAACAAGCTAACACAGGGATTCATAGGTTGGTACTAGGCTGTCAGCCCTAGGGCCTGTATAAGCCTAGCCATAACAATTCCCTGGATATTTCTTCCCACAATATTTACTTCTCTGGACCCCTGTCTAGCAGGGTGACTGACATGATCCCCGGGGTGAATTTCCTATCTCCCATCCAATCATCAAGGGCCCTTTTGAAGAGGGCCAAGGAGGCGCTCTGCTTGACCTGTATGGGAAGTCTATTCCAGAGTATGGGGAGTCTCTGGGTCAGGAACCTATCCCTCCAGC
Source organism: Protopterus annectens (assembly GCF_019279795.1). NCBI lineage: Eukaryota > Metazoa > Chordata > Ceratodontiformes > Protopteridae > Protopterus > Protopterus annectens. The sequence goes on along the minus strand of NC_056739.1, from coordinate 1,020,622,966 downwards.
ATGTTTTATTCATTGTGATGACAAAGTTTAGATCCCTGGAGCGTGTGGCTCTGAGGGATTGGGATTTCTTTAAGTTGAGCATGTCCAACAGCTCAGGGTTTGACATGGCCTTGCATGTTAAGCAGAGATCGCTTCTGAGTAGACGATATGCCACAGAGTATAGCTGGAGTTTTTTACATGGTCAGCATATGGCATATGCTTTAGGCCTGTGATTCTTTTAGTGAGGTATTTCTGTGGCCTTTCCAGTTGTTGCAGATATCTTGTGAGGTACATACCAAACAGGGCATTATACTCTATAGTGGGTCTAATGAGGAATGAGTACAGTGGGACAATGTCCTCCTTTTTTATGGATGAAAAGCTCTTAGTGATCAGGTGTGCCACATAGAAGGATTTACTGACAGTTGTGGCTATGTAGTTATCGAAAGTGAGATCACTGTCCACCTGTGTCCCTAAGTCTCTCATCATACTTTCGATGTTTAGTGTACTGCCACCTATGTGGTAATTCATGGGTACATGTTTTTATCCAAAGGGGATAACTATACATTTCTTGGCATTAAGCTTGAGCCCATGGCTCTGGCACCAGGCATCTGTTTCTGTAAGGCCCTCTTGTAGAATATCCATATAATTTGGGGATTCAGTAATGGCCCCCAGTTTGCAGTCATCTGTGAACTTTGTTAGCCAGAGTCCCTTAGTGTTGGCCTGTACTTCAGAGAAGTAAATGCCAAACAAGAGTGGTCCCAGGACTGAACCCAGAGGTACTCCACTTGTCTGGAGCTGGATTTGGAGTCGGCTGCCTTTACAGTCTGGGTTCTGTCAGTAAGCCAGTTGGCAACCCATCGAGTGATGTAGGGATTTATGCCCAGCTTAGTAAGTTTATCTATGATTCTAGAGTGGGGTATGGTGTTTAAGGTCTTGACGAGGTCCGGATAGGCTGTGTGGACCACCTTACCCTCGTCCACAGCTCTGGAGACTGATTTTAAGAAGTCAATGAGGTTCAGGAGACAAGATCGGCCCTTCACAAACCCAAACTGGGTGGGGTCCAGTGTTTGAAGGTTGCCAGTGTCTTTGTTTATATGTTCCATGATAATGCGTTCCATGCCCTTGCAGATCAGGCTTATCAGACTGATGGGGGGATGGTAGTTCCTGGGATCCAAGGTGGATCCCCCCTTGTGGAGTGAGAACTGTAGATCTGAAGTAGTTAACTTCATTTGCTCAGCAACCTGTGAGCATCGGATCTGATTCGGACCCGAACCGGCAGCTTTCCTAGCTAAAAGATCCGAGCTCCAAGCTCCTCCCACTACCCATAATGCCCTGCCATCTCCCTCTAACCCTCAGATCTCTTTTGCAGCGGCTTCCGTAAGCTTCTCAGAACGAGCTCAGAGCGTGGTACTGTGAGTTTAGGATTAAAAATTTAATTTTCTGTCAAACTTTCTCTGTCTTTGTGTGTGTCTTAACTTTCTTCACCTTTCTGAGTAGTTTTAAACTTTTTTGGGTTAAGTTAAATTTATTCCCCTCCCCCCTCTGCTTGTGTGAAGGTGTGTGCATGTGGGCCTGTTTTTCTTTTCTAGAATGTTTGAAGGCCCTAAAGCTATCTTCTCTAAATGTACCAAGTGTGGTCATAAGCTGTCCCCAGCGGATGGCCACACTCGGTGCGTCCTTTGCCTGGGGGTTGATCACCTCTCTTCGGGCTGCACTATTTGTGCAGCCTTCAACCCCAGGGCTTTGAAGGATAGGAAGTCGAAGCTTATTCTTGCGGGCCTTTTGCCCCCTGATTCTGCCTCGTCCTCCTCTTCCTCTTCTGTGGCGCCAGCGGCTGCCCCACCTGCCGCTTCCGATCCCCTGGCTGGGACTCAATCTCCCTTGTCAGCCCTCGAGGAAAGGGACGGCAAAAAGGACAAAAAGGATAGGGAGAGAGAGGGAGAAAAAAAGGCACCGCAGCCACAAGAGGCGGTCCGAGTCGACCCCTTCGGCACCGCTGTCCAAACAGCTTGCCTCTCCCCTTAAGGTCTCCGGGCCTTCCCCCTCCCGGCTCCGTTCTCCACGTTTCTCTCTGGAGCCGGAGGAGACCCGGTCACCTTCGAGGTCGTGTAGGCGGCCTTCCCGGCCGGCCTCTGTAGCCTCATCCAGATCTACGAGGAGTTTATCGGACGCAGACATGGACCAGATGATGCGTCGATTTCTCCAGGCCCAGCTGCAGATGGGAGTGCTCTTGCCTCCCCCCCTCTGGGGGGGAGCTCGACACTTTTTTTCGCCCCCATTGCTCCTTCTCCGACCCGCTATCGGGGTTCGTAGCTGTCTGATCCGACTAGCTTCGGAGGCGGGGTGGGGTCGGCACCTACAGCATTTCCTACTTCGCCGACTGTACCCTCGAGTCTGTCGGATCCATTTTCGGATCCGAGCTCTCAGGGCCATGAGTTGAGCGTCGGATCTGTAGGGGTTAGCGGGCCTTCGGCTCCGTTAAGGTCTGGGCACACTACCCTTTCGGATCCGATCGGGTCACCTTCGGCACCGGTCCGCACGTCGGATCCGAGGGGACTGCTTTCAGATCCGAGGGAAAGCAGTTCTCCCTCTGCATTCGACATGTGGAGAGAATCCTTTCGAGGGATTCGAGGCCCCAGGCTCTTGCTATGTATCCACCCGCCATTCCCAATGAGACGGCCCTGTCTTCTATCATCCGGCCCCAGGGACAGCCTGTGCCTATGTCCCAGATTGTTCCCGTAGACGAACAGGACATTGTTGGTGAGGCCTCCTCGGACAGCCCCCCCGAGGAGGTCGCTCACAAAAGAAAGTGCAAGAGGAGGCCCTTGGACTCACCTGAGTCCCTCACGGAGGACACGGACTTAGAGGAAGGGGAAGGTTCCCTAAGGTCACCCCCCGAAGACTTCTCCTTTGGAGACATCATGGAAATGTTACGCATTAGAGTGGGGGTGGTCTGCCCAAAAAACTTCCTCGGATGAGTCTGTGTTTCTGGAGGCGTTGGCCCGTCTACCTCTTGGGTGTCACCTCCCGCTGACCCCCTGGTACACCTCATAACTACCAGGCCATGGAAGGAGCCGGACACTGTCGAGCTTATACCCAAGAGACCAGACAGGATCCTCGGCCCTCCCACGGACAGGACAGTGTGGAGCAAGTGTGCCCCAGTGGATGCCATGGTGGTGGCGGCTGCCACTAAAAAGGAATTAGCACAGGAGAGTTCCTCTGTGCATCCTCCAGACAAGGAGTCTCGGATAATGGACTGCCTTGGAAAGCGGATATTCTCTTCAGCGACCTTCTCTGTAAGGTCACTGAATTATATGGCACATGTGATTCGGCTCCAGCGAGACCTGATTAAAGAGTACGCTGGATCACCCCCAGAGTCCATGTCGGCCGAGGACAAGCGGACCTTCTCTGCTCGAATGGCCACTCTCAAGTCAATTACACATCTATGCGGCTTCTCTCCCATGGTACGGAGGGAGCGGCTAGAGCTAGCGAAATGGGCGTCGTCTTACGTAGACAGGCCTGGCTCCGTATTTGCGATTTTGCGGAACCCTTCAAGGCATCCTTCGCGAATGCTCCTTTTGACGGTTCTACACTCTTCGGCAAAACCGTACGCAATACGCTTCTCCAGAGCGAGAAAGATGGGAAGACGTCTGCCGTCGGGATCCGCTTCTCGGCTCCTCAGAGGTCCTACTCCAGGAACCAAAGAGGACAAAAGAAGATGTGGTTCCGGAAAGCTCAACAATCCCGTTTCGCTCCGGATCCCTCATCCTTCAGAGGCAGAGGAGGACAGAGTGGACGCCGGTCCAGAGGCAGAGGGGGGCCGAAGAATTTTGGGTCGAGAGAACCTTTTTCGGATCGATCCGCGCAGCAGCCGTGAGGGGTTGCCTGACTGCTCCTCTCTGGAGGCAGTCGGGGGGAGGCTTCTCGGAACACCTAGCAAATTGGGAATCCATTACGACAGATCGCTGGGTGCTCCGAATCATATCCAGAGGCTATTCAATCCCTTTCCTAACTTATCCTCCCCGGTCAAGATGACTCCCCGATGTTCCACCCGATTAGAGGGAGGCAGCAGCATCAGAGATTTGAGGGCTGCTAAGAAAAAGAGCAATCCAGCACGTCCCCCTCGAGCAATCTGGATCAGGCTTTTACTCCAGGTTCTTTTTGGTGCCAAAAAAGACTGGGGACTTACAACCCATTCTCTACCTATCCACACTGAATCTGTCAGTCGCCAAAGAAAAATTCTGGATGGTCACTATTCAATCCATTCTCCCACTTTTGCAGGAGAATGACTGGATGTGCTCGATAGACCTCAAGGATGCATACTACCACATTCTTATGGACAGACGATCCAGAAGGTTCCTCCACTTTCGGCTGGGAGCCAGCCATTATGAGTTCAGGGTCCTACCCTTCGGTCTCACCACAGCCCCCAGGGTGTTCACCAAGGTCATGGCAGTTGTAGGGGCCCACCTGAGGCTTCAGGGAATACAGGTCTTTCCGTACCTGGACGACTGGCTCCTAACCGCCCCCACCAGGCATCAACTCTGCTCAGGCAGGGACTATTTCTTACATCTAGCCCGCCATCTAGGGATCACGATCAACCACAAGAAATCCTCCCTTCAACCTACTCAAATTTTGGAATTCATAGGGGCCAGGATAGACACTACACAATCCAGAGTCTTTCTGACAGCGGACAGACTTCGCAGTCTAAGCCTTCACATTCTAGATCTTTTACAATCATCAGCCCCTCCAGCGGAACTAGTCCTGAGGGCCCTGGGATCCATGGCAGCGGCCATCAATCTGTCACCTTTTGCTCGCCTGAAGATGAGAATCCTTCAATGGACATTACAAGTTCAATGGTCCATTCTATTTCACCCCCTGTCTACACCTGTTCCCCTCAGCAGGATTTGCAGGGAGTCGCTTCTTTGGTGGCTCCGCTCCAGAGATCTCCGAGAAGGCTGCCCCTTCGTTATACCCCCTCCCCGAGTCACGGTGACCACGGACACATCTCTCCACGGGTGGGGGGGGGGCATTGCATGGGCAGATCCGTCCAAGGCACGTGTACTCTCACAGAGACCTCACTGCATATCAGTGTCCTGGAGATGAGGGCGGTGCTTCTAGCGTTGCAGGCTCCATCCCCTTCTTCCTCCAGGAACTATTGCACTTCAAACAGACAACATGTCGGTAGTCTGGTACTTAAACAAACAGGGGGGAACCAGAACTTATCCACTTTGCAGGGAGGCAATGAGAGTATGGGAATGGGCGATATCCACCAACCGCTTTCTCATAGCAACGCACATTCCGGGTTGGTCAAATATCTTAGCGGACAGGTTGAGTCGAATGATCCTCTCACCTTACAAGTGGTCTCTGAACCCAGCAGTAGCAAAACAAATCTTCCTCGAATGGGGTCAGCCTTGCTGCGATCTCTTCGCCTCGCCTTCGAACACAAAGTGCAGCGAGTTCTTCGCTCTGATTCCCCCACCAGGGGGAAGCCCCCAGAGACGCTCTAGTTCATGCTTAGCCATCCGGTCTTCTGTATGCTTATCCTCCTCTTCCATTGATGACAACATTCTTGCAGAAAGCTCGTTGGTTGGGGAGCAGAGTTATCCTTATAGCCCCATTCTGGCCTCGTCAAACCTGGTTCCCTTACCTGCGGTCTCATCTAGTACATCCTCCCTGGATTTTTTGATCCCAATCCGGATCTGATCTATTATCCATTAGCATTGAGGACCCCCGACCTGGACTACCTCAAACTCTCAGCTTGGTTGATCCAGTTCCCTTAATGGCTAGGACTCCCGCTATATCTTCCTCAGTTAAGACCATCGTGGTGGCCGCCCATAAACCGTCTACCAGGAAAATCTACAAGAGTAAATGGAAACGTTTCTCTGTCTGGGCGGAGCACAGGAACTTGGACCAGTTCATGGCTCCTATCCCAGCAGTTCTAGACTTTCTTTCCCATACTTTTCATCAAGGAGCTAGTGCTTCTACTATTAAAGTTCAGTTGGGAGCTGTTTCCCACTACCACGTTGGAAACAGTTCAGGCCCCCTAGCGTCCTCCAAGATTTGCAAAACATTCATGAAAGGAACCTTTTTGTTAAGACCCCCTATTAAAGATGCAGTGCCTCCATGGGGTCTTCCCCTAGTTCTTCAAGCTCTGACTGGGCCTCCTTTTGAACCTGCGGCTTCAGTCGACTTAAAATATGTATCTTGGAAGACGGCCTTCCTGATTGCCATTACTTCTGCTAGGAGGATATCGGAGCTTCACGCTCTTTGCAGCAATCCTCCATACATCATCTTTCATAAAGACAGGGTCTCCCTCAGTACTAATCCCTCCTTTCTGCCCAAAGTGGCTTCAGAAGCCAATATCAACCAGTCCATCAATCTACCCGTCTTCCTTCCTAATTTCCAAAACAGAGGAGAATACAGACTTCATTGTCTGGATGTTCACAGACAGTTACGTTTTTACTTAAACAGAACAGCAGATCTTCAAAAATCTGATCAGCTTTTTGTTTCCTTTGCTAAATCCTGTCTGGGGAAACCAGTCACTAAAGTAACCTTAGGTAGATGGATTTCCCAATGCATCCTCCTCGCATACAAAAGTTCTGGTCATCCTGAGCCCCTGAGAGTGCGAGCCCATTCTACCCGATCTATGGCTACTTCTGCTGCTTTCTGGTCAAGGGTTTCTTTGGATGACATTTGCTCAGCAGCTACTGGGCTTCCTCTTATACCTTCATTACACACTATAAATTGGATTTAATATCCAGAGGACGCGCATCTTTTGGCTCCTCAGTGCTCCGGAATATCCTTCCATAAGGGCCTCCCAAGTTGCTGGCAACTGGGGACTCTGTCCCACAGGTTGCTGAACAAATGAAGTTAACTACTCCAGATAAAGAAGTTATGTACCCACCATAACGTTCCATCAGAGTAGGTAACTTCATTTGTCTGCAACCATCCTCCCTCCATCCCCCGGACCCTTAGTTCGTTATTAAAGGATCAGGATATGTCTTTTTGCCTTTTTTGGCAAACTCGATCTGAGGGTTAGAGGGAGATGGTAGGGCATTATGGGTAGGGGGAGGAGCTTGGAGCTTGGATCTTTTAGCTAGGAAAGCTGCCAGCTCGGATCCGAATCAGATCAGATACCCACAGGTTGCAGACAAATGAAGTTACCTACTCAGATGGAACGTTATGGTGAGTACATAACTTCTTTCTGTGCGGCACTCAGTGGGCATGAAGCCTGAGGTGAGCCTATGTTTAAACATGACAATTAGATGAGGTGCCAGTTCATTTAGTACACAGCCTGAAATGTCTTCTGGTCCCATGGATGCTGTATTCTTAGCTTTGGAGAGTGCGGTTTCTACCTGTGTGGCCGTGATTACCGGAATTTGGCAATCTTTTGGTATTGAGATGGGCCCTTTAGGGGGTGAGAGGGGGGCGAAGTTTTGTACTAAATCGATCTGCCAGGATATTGGCAATATCCTTGGGATCAGTATATTTAATGCCATTCTTTTGAAGCTCAGAGCAGATCTGAGCATTGCCATTTAGATTCTTGACATAACTATATAGAATGCCTTGTGGTTGTCTTTGGAATCTTTGGTGGTAGTTTTATTTTCGTAACTAGCTTTTGAGGATTTTATGAGGTATCTCAGCTTCTTACTGAGGCTGGTGAGGGAGTTTTTTGCATCCTGAGATTTTCCTTTTTTCTGCAACAGTTTCTTCCTTCTGTTGTATAGTTTGTTTATAGCAGGGGACCACCAGATTTGCTTCTTTTTTTGGTGGAGAGCATCTTGGTTCTATTTGGGATGGCACGATTCATGCACGAGTGGATGTGCTCGTACAGTGCCTTAGTATAGGATTCTGCAGTCGAACTTTCAGATCTCATCTGCATGGTGTCATGAAGTTAGTCACTTCTGACTTCAGTAGCATGAAGTTGGCTTTGGAGAAGTTTTTTAAGGAGGTTTCCGTACTGGGGGTGGGATGTAGATGTCAAGGGTGATTTGCTTATGGTCAGACCTGACCAATGAGGGGGTGACCACTGGTGTGGAGCATCTATCTCCCATGTTGGGAATGACCAGGTCTAGGATATTGGAGCCCCTGGTGGGACAATGGGTTAGTTGATCCAGGGCGTTGGAATTTATGAATTCTAAGAACCGTTGGGAAAAGGAGTTGGTACCAGAGTAGTTTTCCCAGTTAATGGCAGGGTAGTTGAAATCATCCAGTATTAGGGTGTTTGGTTGTATCTTAATATTTTCCAGTATGTTTAGAAAGGTGTAGTGAGAATCTTGGGGCATGGTGGGGGATCTGTAGCAAGCTACAGTTTGGAGTGCAGTCTTACTTAGTGTTAGTTGCACCTGGAGAATTTCAGATGCGTTGTGTTGGGCAACTAGCCTGGAAGTGTGAATATCCTTGGTGAATATGGACATTCCTCCACCTTTAGTGTTTCGGTCTTGGTTTTATGGCTGAAACGTGTGGTAAGAGTTGTAGCCTGGTATTGCAAGGGTGCTCTCTGGAGTGCTTCGAGAGGGTGCATTTTGAGGTTTAGACTTCTAACATTGAGTAGCATTGCCTTCAGATTTTGCATGCTTGTATCTGTTACGGTGGTGGTTTTGTCCTTTGAACCTTGCCTAAAAAAGGCACTCTAGAGGTGTCAAGAGCTTTAGCCAGTAACCTGAATCCCAGGGGTGACAGGTGCAGACCATCTCTGGAAAAGCATCATGGTTTGTCTTCCCAGGCAGACAGATACTGGATCCCCTTTGAATGACACCAGAAGTTTAGCCAATTGTTGAAGTTAATCATTTTGTCCTTATACTGTGGTATTATTCTGGGCGAAGGCAAGATGCTACTCAGGGCTAGGGTCATACCTGCCTGGGCCACATGATCAGAGAGCTCTTCCATATCTCTTTTCATGTAGTCCAGGGAGGTACGTCTCAAGTCATTCACTCCAGCATGGGCAGTAACAGAGTCGTATTTGTACTTGTTGTGGAGTGACTTGAGTGCATGCGTTTATGTGGCAGATCCTGGCACCCGACAGGCAGTTGACTGTAATTTTCTCCTTGTTCAGCCTGGTGAGTGGGACATCAGTGTGCTTGACTATAGAGTCACCTATGACTAAAGTGTTGGGTATATTGTCTTGCCTTAGGGGCTGTTGGGTGGCACACTGGTGTTGTGAGCTATGTGTCACTTTGGTTGTGACTGGTGTTTGTTTGCGTTTCAGCTTCGGAGTTCCTTGTTGCTTGGGCAGGTTAATGTTAAGGGCCTCCACATATATGTGGGTTTAGTGTTGCTATGTGTGCGTGTTGATGGTGTGGGTTTTGAAGGGCTATGAGTTGTTTGAGGTGTAGTGCAGGTGTTAACCTTCTCCTCTTGACTGTCTAGCGCAATCTTGGCCGGAGAGAGCTTTGCTTCCAATTTGGCTATGTAAGTGTATCTCCATCTCTCACAGGTTATAGTGTTGGGTGGTAGGAGGAGAGGGTTGTCTGTGTACATGAGGCAGTTGCCGCATTGCCCCAGTATGCCCAGATTCACCAGGTGGACAGGAGAAATCACCGGAAGCTGACCCTTGGACATGCCTGTTTAGGTGGTTTTTTTTTGTAAAGTATAAGAGCTGTTTTCCCTTACCTTTGCAAGGTACTTTGCAATTATAGGCTGTTTAGTGCCTACGATTAATTTCTCTTTATTGACAAGGAGAGTTGAGTGCTTGTATCAGTTTCATGCTTCCTACTGCTTTCCAGCAGGTTCTAGAGCAGGTGCTAGTCACGGGTTCAGATTTTAGTGCTACTACTAAGAAACCAGCTAGTTCTAAGGGAAATTTGAAGAGCAGACTTTCTGGCACCTGGACAGTGCTGCATGATGCGAAAAATGTACAAACACAAGGGTTTTTAAGCCAGAAAGTTGAAAGGGATAGAAATCGGCCCAAAAAAGGCTAATAAAATTACAATGTCAGAGCTGGAAACCACTCCTCTAGTGTTAGATAAGGCAGTACAATGCTCACCACTCCCACTGGTAAGCAGTAGGACTTCCCTTTACCACAGCAAGGTCTGGGTAGCTCTGAACACAGAAAATAAAGTCCTGAAATAAGCAAAGCCTGGGATCTGGACTGGCTAGGAAAGGTGGGAAACGAGCAAACAAGATAGTATTTTTTTTTTTTTGTTAAAACAGGCTAAACAATGCAATAATACAGTAAATAAACACAGAAAAGGCTAACACACTTGAGTGTGTATTCCTAAACAGCAAATGCAATTAAAACTCTACGAAATTGGCAATTTAAAACTTTTTAAATGAAGCAAGGCAAGTGCACAACTGAAAAATGATTTAAGAGGCAGTAATACAGCTGAATAAGTAGCTAGTCTATATATACAGAGAAGTCTATATATAGAGAAAAGCAGCTAAAACACACAAACAATTCAGATGCAGTGCAACCTAGAGCACTTGAGTTGTAGCAATACTAAGGCAAATACAGTTATAATAAATGCTCTATATTTCCAGTGTCAGAACACAAGGAGATTCGGGCATTTTTTTTTTGACACTGAAACAGTTCAACAGTTTCTCTGATTTAAGGATGGATGTAACTGCATGATAGCATCTTTAAAAGGCTTCATCAGTTATATAGTGTGGTTGAATTGTGGAGAAGCCTGCATCATTTTCAGATGTCTTTTGCTGTAAGAAACAATTGATCAGAAGCTCGTCTTCAAGAGAACAGTAGTACCCAGCTTGGAGTTATTGTTTACTCTCTAAATTGGCTTATTGTTTAAATATTTGATTGGAGTGATGTTGGCTTGTGAATTTTGTGTGTTGGTAATTTTGATGTACATTATATCCCATTGCTTGCAGAAAACAATTTCTTCCTATGGATTATGATTTAGGGTTGGTTTTATTTGTGGGAGGCCCATGACATTATCAGTAAGCATTTTGCCATTTTTAACAAGAAAGCTTTGCTTTGTTGACTTGAAACTGTCAAGTCCTTCTTGTAAAACTTGCCTGTCCTAGAATCTTAAGAAAAACACAGTGAGGGTTGATATACCTGCTGTTAGCCAGGCCTCTATCAATGGAAGTGAAACCTTCAGTTACAAAGTGCCTGCAATGAATGCTCTTCCTTCAGCTGTTTTCAGTGTGCTTTCACAGAACACAGATCTAAGCTCAAATATCATAGCCCTTTTAGTCTGGGAAGAAAGAGAGAACCCAATTGTTAAGGAATAGAGGTCTTGATTTTGAGCCAACATCCCCTCCACAAATCCTTCTCTCTCTGCCTGCTGAATCCAGCTATGAGGTTTGCACGAGTATGTGGCTGCATGGAGTTGAATTACATCTGCAGGCCATCCCGACCTCTACCAATTGAATGGCTTCCCAAAAAAAGAAAAGGGAGTCCTCTACCCTTGACCATTTTAATTCTGAGTTGAGTATGGAGGATTTAACCTACTCAACCTAGATCTCATGACTGGAATCATGAAGCAGGTTTACGAATCATGTAAAAAGTGGTTGATCATCTTGCGCATAGAAAAGCTCAGCCAGATGGTGGTTTGTCAGGTTTAATAGGGCTTTTGAAGTTGTTTGGAACCCAAGTTAGAAACCCCAACAGCCAAAGCAGTCCTTTGGGTTTTACATGGTACCAAATATATGCAAATACCCCCTCAAGACTCCTATAGCTGATTCAGCAGTGGCTTCCATAGATGAAAGCTAAAAGTGTAAACTGGCTGCTGGTTTGAACACTGTACTTAGTGATAAGTAAAGTGGCATGCTGAACTGTATGATAACAAGGTTTATACTGCTTTTTCTCTGGTCTTAAGGGCTTTGAGTTGTCAGACCAGAAAGATGAAGCATCATTGGGCTCTCCTTAGACAGTTGCTTTGGTTAAAAACTTTCCAGAAGATGCCCTAGGGTGTATAATTTAAAACTGTTCCAGAGTCTTCCAGATTGGGAAAGAATGACATTTTTTGTATATGATGCCATCGCTACATCTGTCAGGTGCCACAGGTTTAATACTTTTTAGGCATGCTTGTCTAATGATTCAGCCACTGCCAGATTGGATACCCCAAGGTACAAAATATTCTGCTTGAGCTGCCTTTTCATGAGATAATTAAAAAAAAAATTAGAGGGAGTGGAGAAGTCAGTGAAATCCATTAAGCATTCTCCAATCACCAGAAAACATGGTTAGATTTACAAAATGTCAAAGACAGGCCATTTTAAGCAGGGAAGGGCTTTTAAAAAGAAAATCAAAAGCTTGGAGTGAAGGTATCCCCCACCACCACCAAGAAAGATTTTTTTTTTAATTGAATATCCCCCCCCCCTCTATTCTTGCTGATAATCACGTCTACCTTTACTGGATATCCATTCATGCTGCACACTGGTGAGAAATTAGCTGAACCACTGAGGTGAGAGGCTAGAAGCCGCGGTGGTTAGTGATAACATTGTTGCCTCACAGCAAGAGAGTTCTCTTCGATTTTTGGCTGGAGCGCCTTGTTTGTGGGGTCTGCATGTCCTCCCCGCGGTTATCCAAAAAAAGACCTGCTGCCTGATAACTATCTACTTGTTTCATGTGGAAAACATGATCAAAGTAAAAAATGAAAAGCAAACAAAAGAAATAAGCTCAAGATACATTGCTTAAAAGGATTACTGTACAGGTTATGGACCACACGATTGGCATTCTGTTTAGTTTACGGGTAAAGCCTGCAGAGATGACTGGAAGTCTCCTAGTGTAATGAGCTTCTTACAATAATGTAATCCTGTCCTTTATTACAAATACTATCATATGCATTTCAATACCCGAGGCCTATACATTATCTAGTTAAGTATTCTCTACATGGCAACAACAGAAAGGCTTTCAATGTTGGCAATTCTTTAACAGTATGCTTATTAAAGCTTTCTTGCATCTTACGATCTCAGCCAAGCTTACCTGATGATGGTCATTGAGGTATTGCTACTTAAACACAGAGCAACAGGCACTTTGAGTAATAAGCATAAATCAACAGTACAAAAAATATGACCGAAACCAGACCACTCTGCAAAAATCAAGGACAGATGAAAAGCCACTCTAGTACTTGTCTACCTTGGATGGGGGGGGGGGGGGGTACTCTGCACATTTACACTGCATAACTACTCCTTGCCTTGCTTCGACACATCGAGTCACTACATGGGGGAGTGGGGCGCAACAAGTATGTCACAATTTGAAATGTCTCTGGCTGACTGTGATGGCCCTGACACATTTGTCATAACTCTCAACCTCAGAGCAAGAAATCTGGACAAAGCCATACAAAGAAGTGAGACAATTTTGTAAAATATTGCTCTTATAAACTTAGAAAGATAATAGAATAGGTCTTGCATTAGTATGAATTTTCTGAATGGTATGAAATGTGAAACTCAAATGTGTCTCATTATTTTTTAACTTCAATCCTTAATGATTTGTCACTAATTTGCCAAAAAAACCCCACAATTTTATGAAAAATGAACCAAAAATGTGATGTAAAAATATAAAATAGCCACACAATACAGCTGGGAACCTGTCAAAGAAGGGACACTTTAATATTAGTACTGTTAACTTGAGTAGCTGACAAAATAAAAGAATCTACATGCATTTCTGAAATAAAAGTAATGTATAACGCTGATTATTATAGTTATTTCTTAATTGTAAACCCTCCATGTTTTCTTCCAAAATTGATATTTTCTGGAGGGATTATTAGGGGAAGAGCAACATTTTGAGCCAAAATCAGGGACAGTTGAAATGTTTGGCTATGCCTAATTCTATAAAGCAATTTATTTGCATGTACCTTTCAACCTGTTAATGCAATAAATCTGGACAAGGCCAAATATATTGGGGGAACATATAAACAGTACTAAAAGTTGCTCTTGTTGATAGAACAACAGGTCTTACTTTAGCATGCATTTTTCTGAAGGTTATGAAGTCTGAAACTGTGTGTCATTATTTAGTGACTTAATTCCTAAATGATTTTGCCAGAAAACCACAAATTTTATGAGGAACAAACCAAAAATAAGAAGCAAAAAGCTATTGATTCTTTGAAAATCTGGACAGTTGGGAGGTATAGTTCAGCTGGGGTTTGCCGCCCTTCCCCCTCACAAAATCATGGAGCCTCCCCCTGCAGCCATTCCAATGATCCATTACTTGGCTATTTCACTCCATTTACCATAAACACTAATGTGCATACTGATTTACTTCTATGATGATTTGGACTTCATTTGAAAGTTTTATTTTGCATTTTACAGCACAAACACTAAGACATCTGCTAAACAAGCTTAGCATTAAAACTTCTCTGCCCTTGAAACTCACATTCATTGAAACAGCATTGAAACCCACATTCAAAGAAAATACATTTTACCAGTGGCAGATAAAGATTAATTCTGGGCTGTTTTCAAATCCTAGGCCCCTTGTATATGAAACATACATGTGCTCTTTGATACACCTTCCTATTGTTTTGAACATTTTTCCAGTAAACAATGAAACAAAATGCATGCACCAATAATGACAAAACTGCCCAGTTCAGAACATTTCCATCATAAGTCTACTCAAACTTCTACAGTCCACCTTTATCAGCAAATATGCATAATTCTACAGTCCGCCATTATCAGTAAATATGCACAATTCTGCAGTCCACCATTATCAGTAAATATGCACAATCTCTGAAGTAAAAAAGTCATCTAAATAATTCCACATTAAATAAATCTGTAACTATTGAAGAGGTTGCTGCTAGCAAACACCTTTATATTTTATGGTTTCATCGAAAAATAAAGCATCTGATGCCCCTGAGGAATAAATTGCTTATATTACATTAAAAATGATAAGCTAATAATATTGCAGTAGGAAATGGATGGCAAACTGATAACAGGCTCATAGTTAGTATCTTAAAATTTTCAGTATGGCAGCATTCACCCCTTGTGGGAGTAGAACCAACAACCTTCTGCATCAAAAGCAAGTACACAACCTGTTTTGCTATTAACAATGCAAGCTGACTAAGCATAAGCAGCACTAAACTTCTCTTCCCCAGCAGCTCTCAGCTCCTTGTAAAATCTATTCAATACTCAACTGCATCTCAACTTCGCAGCACAAGAAATCTGGAAAAAGCCAAATTTATTGGGGGGGTGGGTCAAAAGGCCAAAAACCAGGGACACATTAAACATTGCTTGTATAATCTTGGAAAGTTGCTAGAATAAAATGCTGTGTTACCACCATACATTTTACTGCCAAGGTCCGTGTGCAAAAGAGTCAGAACAACATACCACTATGCCAAATCAGCTGCTTTGTGAAAGAAAAATGCTGTGTTACCACCATACATTTTACTACCAATGTCCCTGTGCAAAACAGTCAGAGCAGCATACCACTATGCCAAATCACCTGCTTTGTGACAGAAAAATGCTGCGTTACCACCATACATTTTACCGCCAAGGTCCCTGTGAAAAACAGTCAGAGCAACATACCACTACGCCATATCGGCTGCTTTGTGAAAGAGAGGAAGACTGAAACTTAAATGGCTATCATTTAATGAATTCAGTTCTCACCATAGCAGTTAACCTCTTAGCACAAACCACCTGGACAAACCCAGTCATGAGGGAATACAGCCCTCAAACATATTCAATGAATTCAGTTCTTGCCATAGCTCTCAACCTTAGCACAAAAAAACCTGACAAAGCCAATAATGGGGTAATACAGTCCCAAAAATAAGGACACATTTCAAATATTCATCTTAGAAAATTGCTAAAATTAAAGGTTGTGTAAAAGGTTGTGTTACTATGCATTTTCTGAAGAATATGAAGTCTGAAATTCAATGTCAATTTTACTTCTGACGGAACAAAAACAATTTTCAGCAGAGGCCCAGGGAGAAATACTGCAGACACGTCTTTGTAAAATGGCAGGACACCAGAGCAAATCCACACAAACACAGGGATGAGATGCAGACTCCACACAGAAGGAACCCCAGCCAAGAATCAAACCAGAAAACCTATAGCTGCGAGGCAACAATACTACCACTGCATCATCAAATATACAAGGAATTAAGCATTCAGAAACCTGAAGTCTAAAATTCAAATGCCTGTCAATTTTATTTAACATTTGTTAATCAGGGCAATCTGACTAGGAACAAAAAAACTATTTTCAGCAGAGGCCCAGGAAGAAATAATGCAGACATGTCTTTGAAACATGGGAGGACACAAAAGCAAACCCACACAAACACAGGGAGAAGATGCAGACCCCACACAGAAGGCACCCCAGCCAAGAATCAGACCTGAGAACCTGCAGCTGTGAGGCAACAATGCTACCACTGCACCATCAAATATCAAGCATTGCAGTATTTAGAAACCACAGATATTATGAGGAACAGATCAGATCACATATGAAATGGTGGTGGGTAGGAAATTCAGGTCCTTAACACTGCATACAAGGTACAGGGTTCAAGCCTGAGTATCTCTACCCACCACCATTTGCTCTCTCTAGCCACCAGTATATAATAACTGGGGCATTTTAGACACACACACACACCAGCGACCAACACACAGCCCTTCACCTACCTGACCGACCGAACAGCAAGCCACAGACTGATCCAAGTAAGCCCAGCGACCACCCGAACAGCAAGCAAGCCACAGACTGATCCAAGCGACCGAACAAACAGACCGATCCACGAAGCCTTTGATCCAGTGACTGAACAGCAAGCAAGCCCGAAGCCCGTGCACTGAAAATGTCCCGCGAGAGCAGCTCAGTCCTCCTCATTGGTCCTGACTGCGGCTGAAGCGCCTCTGTTCTGTGCGGTCGTCACCGCACAGATTCCTGGTACCTCACAGCAATGATTGCTGGGTACCTTTGTTATCTCTATGTCCATATCAGGACTGCTGGTAAAGGCAGTCTTTGTTTTTATGTTTTACAGATTTTTTTTTTGTTATTTTCTAGGTGGGAGGGCTGCAGTCCGATAGGACGAGCCGCCCCTGCAGATTTGTCAAGTGCATGTTCATATCTGCCACTTGTTCTTAAAGGTTTTGAACTGTTTAATCCACATGATAAATTTCCAGAAAGTCAGGTCAGGTGGCAGCAGCATATCCTGAGGGGGGTTACTAAAGTCAGGACCCAAGGCGCTACTTTTTTGGCATGGGTCACCCCATTTGCACTCTGTCAACAGGGATAGCATGATCTGGTGTTACCATATGCCAGTACTTAACAGTTGCAATTGACTTGAATTCATAAAGGACTCCAAAGCAACTTTAGTTTAGGTTCCTTTTTCAGTAACATCTCTTGTTTGTACTAGAAGTCTCCCAGTGCATTAAAATATGAAGGTGGATGGCCAGACATTAACTGCTGTAGGTGCAAAACTCCCATTTTGTTGCTGCAAATACAGAATCATGCTTAACATTGTATAGGAGAATAGGACGAGTACTGCATGAGTTAAGAACAATGTTAATCATATTGATCACTGCTGCACCTTAGCTGTATGGGTTATATCCTGCCAAAGATATAACAGCTGACCAACTTACAAATCTTCAGGGCACCTTCCACTGGCCCAAACTGTCAGGCAGTTTGACACTGACTAAAAGACAAGTATGGGTGCCAACACCTTCGGAGCTTTACTGCTGCTGAAGAGTGCAGTCTTGAGGCTTTTAAGGATTGAGTGCAGGCTTGTGCTGTTCCTTTGCTGGGCAGGTAAGTTCCTTTGTGGAAAAAACCTTCAATTTAATAATTTTTGCTTATTATTTATACTTTCCTCTTCAGGAAAGTTATTTTAAAGCTGCGAGTTTGTGTTTCAGTAGGCAGTCACGAGACTGTACTTTTAAAAAGATGTACTCTTTATTTGTCTGTCAGTTTAACATTTTAACAGAAAACTATTTTTTCTGTGAAGAAATTGTCTTTATTTTACTTTCCTGGAGTGGCATAGTGTTTCAAAGTGCTTTTTACAGCATTTGTCTAGGGGGGAAAAGTGACTTTTTAAAGAATTTTTTTTTTTTTTTTACTGGCACCTGCTTCTTGTTTTTCTTGGGAAAGAGGCACCGTTTTTAGCTTGACCATGGAATAACCTGTCGATCCTGCAGGCAGTCCTTCAGCAAACCACAAAAAGGCAAAAAAAAGTTAACAGCCTTTGCCACCACAGCAGGCTAGCAGTTTGCCTCAGCCAGAGGTAGGGGATCCTGCTATGGCTATTTTTTGTGCCTCAGACCACTCATCTTTTATCCCAAATCCCTGTGGTGTAGCACCTACAGCCAGTATGGACTGGGGGTCAACAACTTTCTCTGTGGCTGGTGGGGTCCCCTCAGTGGGCAAGGGAGAGCCACTCTTTTCAGTCCTGGGTGGTGGAACAGGAAAGGCTTCCCTGTTTTGTTAGAATGATGTTCTTCATCTCACATTGCTGCAGTCCTAACACTTGGGTAGTCCGCTGTCCTAGTCGGCCCGAATACCAAAGTATAAGGCTGACGTCGGTCAAGGCGCATTTGTCTGACATCAGGACGTCAGGGTACAAATGCGCATGACCGACGTCATATCCTCAGTCTTTTTTGCCGCATGGTCCTATGCAGAAGCAGTATTGCGAGTGCAGGTTGGCGTTCTGAAATTTTCTGAAGTCGGAGTTTCAGACCGAATCAAAGTTGGCTAAGTACCCGCTAGAATATTTTGGTTTTTCTTGCCTCAGTATTTAACCGGATGTCAGAAAAAGTGAATAACTGTATTTCTTGTGGGAAACAGATACCTCATAGAGATTACCATATATTGTGTATACCTTGCTTAGGGCCTGAGCACGACGTTGTTGGCTGTCGCTCTTGTGCTAGATTTAACAAACGCACTATTAAGAGAAGATTAGATTGTGCCAGGTTAGTTTTTGGGAAGCGTTGTAATTACAACATGCCGTCGGATGCTCCGACGCCCGCTTCATCTAAAAAGCGCAAAGACAAAGCAGCGAAGTTTAGGGTGGAAGAACCGCCTGTCCCGGACGCCGGTTCTTTAGAGGGCTCGGTGGAGCCGGTGGTTCTACCAGAAGTTCCTTTGGATTCTCAGGAGAGACTTTACTGTTACAAGATGTGGCCTCTCAGGAGGTAGGCCAGGCAGAAGGGGCTGCTCAGGTAGCTGTTGTCCGCTCGCTTCCTAAGGTGGTTAGGCCCTGCCCTTCTGTTTCCAAGGCTCCTTCTAGAGGCCGGCCAGGGTTAACTTCAGTGGGGTCTCCCTAGTTCTTCAGGGTCTCTGCCTAAGAAACATATGCTTAAAATGGCAGAAGATTTGATTACTATGATTAGAGGTTCTTTACCCCCTGATAAGAGGCCTAGGGTGGAACCTGAGCTTGAGAGTTTTGAGCAGTGTTCGAGGCTTCTGAGTCTTCGGCTGAAGACTTGCAGGAGTATCCTCCTTATTCTGATTCTGATGTAGATGACTCTACACCTTCGGCTTCTCCTCCTGAGGATTTTTCTTTTCAGAGACTCTTCATTCCATGAGGGAGCATTTTAAATGGGAAGGTCAAGATTTCTCTGATTCTAGGAAAAGGCTTAGGAATTTTGTTTCTACCCCAGCATAGGCCTTTAGCTATACCTCCTGTTCTGGATGTGGTAGAGGATGTTTTGCAGAGGCTTCTCTGAACCCTGATTCTTTGCCTCCTGCCCCAGTTAAACCGGACAGGTATTATAGGGTGCCTGAAGCTCATAAGTATCTTTTAAGAGTCCTAGGGCAGACCCAGAAACTGTTTCTCAGGGCCCTAAAGGTGTTAAGGCTTCTGTTAAAAATCCTGTTCCTTCTGATAAAGAGGCAAGGGCTTTGGATAGATGGGGAAAAAGGTGTATACTTCTTCCACTTTAGCCATGAGGGCTTTGAATTGCCAGTTTCACATGTTAAAATACCAAAATTATCTCCTTTCACAATTGAAGTCTAAGGTAGATGCTCTGGCGGAAGGTATTGAGTGTAAAGAGTTGCAGGATTTGGTTCATGTTTCTGAACAGGTGGGTAAGCATTCCTTGCAATGTGGTTTTGATGCTGTACAGGCCTCTTCGAGGGTGGCAGCCACTGGTTCTGTTCTTCGCAGGCACGCCTGGCTGAGGGATCAGAATTTAGCTGAACATGTAAAGGCAAGGATTTTAGATGCTCCTTTACAATCTGATGTGTTATTTGGTACGCCTGTGGAAGCAGTTTTAAAGAAAATGGAGGACAAGGCTAAGTCTATGCAGACTGTTAAAGATTTTTTGCAGGTTCAGCCTCCAAAGTTTAGTAGAAATTGGCCTACTAAGGGGTGGACTTATCCTTCTTATGATTCTCAGTCTAGGGGTAGATCTAGACGTGGTAGGGGCAGAGCTCAAGGTTCTTTTAGGCCTAGAACAGGCAGTTCACCTGCCCAGTCTTCTGGTGAGGGCAGGGGTCAGTCCTTTCGTAAGCAGACCCAATGACTTGCCTTTTCAGCTGCCAGAGCCTTCTCGTCTGGCAGCACCTTTGGGAGGAAGGCTGGCACTTTTCAAAGAAAATTGGAGTGTTATTACCCAAGACAGATGGGTATTGGATATCGTTCACCACGGTTACAGGTTTTATTTCCATACCTTGCCTCCTTTCAAAGGCATGCCAGACATTCCTCCTATACAAAGAAAAGAGACTCACAAGCAAATATATTTGTTGCTCCAGATAGGGGCCATTCAGCCGGTCCCTGTGCCAGAAAGGGGCCTAGGATTTTATTCTCGCCTGTTCCTAGTACCAAAAAAGGGGAACACGTGGAGACCAATTTTGGATTTGTCTATCCTCAACACTTATTTGGACATTCCCAAGTTCAAAATGTTGACGTTACAACAGCTTTTACCTCTGCTGGGCAAAGATCACTGGATGGTAACTTTAGATCTCAAGGAGGCTTACCTTCATGTGCCTATCAGACTCAGTTGCAGGAAGTATCTGCGTTTCCGAGCTGGAAATTCACATTATCAGTTCTCTGCATTGCCCTTTGGCTTATCTACTGCCCAGAGTATTCACAAAAGTTCTGGCTCCAGTTGTAGCTTTTTTCAGGCTAAAAGGAATACAAATCTATCCTTACTTGGACGACTGTCTGATTCTGGCTCAAGAAAAGGACGAGCTTCTTCAGCATCTGGAATATGTGATAGCAGTGCTAAGATGCCTGGGGTATTCTGTGAACGAAATAAAGTCCAGTCTAGTACCCTCTCAAGACATGTGCTTTCTGGGTGTGAGACTGAATACAGCAGCCCAGTTGGCCTTTTTAACCCCGGACAAACAAAAGAGTCTATCCCTTTACTTCCATCACCTATCTCATCAGTCCGTGCTGACTGCAAGGACAGTCCTTCAAGCATTAGGGTTCATGGCATCTTGTATTCTGGTGCTTCCCAATGCCAAACTGCATATGAGGAAGCTACAATGGTATCTCAAAAATGTATGGACACAGCACTGCCAGGATCTGGACACTGTCATTCAAATAATACCTTGCATTCAAAAGGAATTTTTGTGGTGGGCTCAGGAATGTCACCTAAACAAGGGACTCTCTGTGACCCGGCCAGAGGCGAGTCAGATTCTGACGACAGATGCCTCAGACATAGCTTGGGAGCTCATCTGAATGGAAAGTGGATACAAGACAAGTGGCCTGCCAGACTACAGCATCTACATATCAACATGAAGGAGATGTTAGCAGTCCAGTTTGCATTGATGGCTTTCAAGGAGTTACTTCTTCCAGGGCAGGTGTTGATTCTAACAGACAACACAACTGTCATGTGGTACATCAACAAGCAAGGGGGAACACATTCTTATCCTCTATGCAGGCAAGCAATGATTTTGTGGGAGACTGCGCTCAGCTTGCAGCTTACTCTTCAGGCAAGGTTTCTGCCAGGAGCACAGAACTCCTTAGCAGATGTGTTAAGCAGGCAAATCATGGATCCCCACGAGTGGAAACTGGATCTTCATGTATTTCAAAAATTGACAGTGTCATGGGGAACTCCAGACATAGATCTGTTCGCTTCTCCACTAAACCACCAGCTGCCAAAGTTTTGCACGAAAAGGTTTCATCACACAGCTTGGAAAGTGGATGCTCTTTCGTTCAGTTGGGAGAATCTTCATGTGTATGCCTTTCCACCTCTGCCTCTCCTCCCAAAGGTACTCCTAAAGGTCAGACAAGACAAACCAAGGATGATTTTGATAGCTCCAGATTGGCCTCGACAACACTGGTACCCATTACTGAGGAATCTGGTAAGAAAGCCTCCATGGCCTTTACCTTTAATTCCACACCTTTTGTCTCAGAGGGACGGTCATCTACTCAATGTCAAGCTTCACTCTCTTCATCTAACAGCCTGGCATATTCTGTTTTGAACCACAGCAGGTCTCAACTTCCTCAACAAGTTTTGAATGTGATTATGGAAGCCAGAAGACCTAGTACACGTAAAGTGTATGCAGAAAAATGGAAGAGATTTTTATTTTGGAGTGCAGCAAAGGATTTGGATGTTTCTGAGCCTAATTTGAGTGTGGCTCTTCAATATCTTACTGAGCTATTGGACAAGGGTTTGTCTTTCTCTTCCATTAAGATTCATGCTGCAGCAATTTCAGCTCACTATGATTGTGACCCACCATTGTTTTCTCATCCTTTGTTCAAGCAATTTCTTAGAGGGCAAAGAATATAAGACCCCCACGTAGAGCTCCTACTCCTGCTTGGGACCTCAATTTTGTGTTGGAGAAACTTACTCTACAACCTTTTGAGCTCATGGCTACTGCTGAGTTGAAATACTTGTCATGGAAGACTGCTTTTTGTTGGCCATTACTTCTGCAAGAAGGGTTTCTGAATTGCAGGCCCTTATGGCGGTTGAGCCTTTTTTTGATTTTTCATAAGGATAGGGTATCATTACGTACTAATCCTTCATTTATGCCTAAGGTGGTTTCTAGTGTGGCTTTAAACCAAACTATTCATTTGCCCACTTTTTATGCAGATCCCCAAAATAGGGGGGAAAAGATTTTGCACACCTTAGATGTACACAGACAGTTGCGTTATTATTTAAGCAGGACTAGGGATTTTAGGCAGTCTCAGCAGTTGTTTGTTTCTTTTGCTTTGAGTTCCCAGGGCAAGCCTGTGTCAAAACAAACTATATCTAAGTGGATTGGGTTTTGCATTGCATTCTGTTACTCCCATCATGGCAAGGAGATTCCAGCTGGGATTAGGCCTCATTCCACTAGGGCTACTGCCACTTCAACAGCATTTCTAAGGGGGGTGGCAACTAAGGATATTTTGGAGGCAGCTACTTGGAATTCAGTGCTTACTTTCTCCAAGCATTACCACCTTCCTCTCTATTCTAAGTCCAGGGCTGGTTTTGCCACTGCTGTGTTGCAGGGCATTTTGGCAGCTCCTGCTTCTTTATAGTTTAGCCATCCTCCCTTACCTCTGCTTTGGGATTCTACCCAAGTGTTAGGACTGCAGCAATGTGAGATGAAGAACATAGTACAGTTTTGTACCTACCATAAATGTAGATGTTCGAAGATCCACATTGCTGCAGTCCAATTTTCCCTCCCTCCCTCCTTCCCCTCTGTGTTTAGGGGTGGTTGTGTGGGTGAGGTTCTATTTTTTGTAAATTTGTATATATTGTACATATATTAGGTACAGGTCTGTTTTGGTGTTTTTTGGTTTTGGCCTTATCTTTTTAGGGTCTTCTGACATCTGGGGCAAGAAAAGACTGAGGATATGACGTCGGTCATGCGCATTTGTACCCTGACGTCCTGATGTCAGACAAATGCGCCTTGACCGACGTCAGCCTTATACTTTGGTATTCGGGCCGACTGGGACAGCGGACTACCCAAGTGTTAGGACTGCAGCAATGTGGATCTTCGAACATCTACATTTATGGTAGGTACAAAACTGTACTTTTTGCCTGTTCATAGGGAAGCTGTTGCTGGTACTAATAAAACTGTTGGTCCCAATTTTCCTGTCAAGAAGCAGAGAACTAACCATGTATCTACTCCTCGTCAAATTTCCTTGGATAGAAGTAGTTTACTTGGTGTGGCTCAGGGTTTAATTCAAGCTATTGATCCTTCTTGTAAGGTAATTTCTGGTAAAGGAACGAGGAATCGTTCTTTGTTGAAGAGATTCAAGATTCTGAATCTGGACAGGAGGATGAAGGGACAGATACAGGATTTCTTCTCAGATTTCTGATTTGGACTCTGAGGAGAGTTGAATTTCTGATTCTCCCTGTGGGGGGGGGGGGGGTTCTCTTTCTCGATGACTATATCTAGAATGTGCCCATGTTTTCAGTGGGAGGATACTGAGGTTTCACAGTCCCTCAGAAACTACTATGAGGTATTACAGAAGTAAATTCGAGAACCTGCATCTGTTACTCCAGTCTTGTCTGCCTTGGAGGATGTGTGCATTACTGCCTGCAATTTTCTTGACACTGAGCCAGCAGCTTCAAAAAGGGAAGATAAAATGTATTAAGTTTCTCAGTTTTTAAGTTTTAATATACTCTTCCCAAACCTGACCCAGTAGCTATAGCTTTAGTTAATCCTACTGCTGATAAACACTTAATTCCAATCCTACTCTTATTAGGTGCAGGGAAAAAGTGTATGCTTCTGCAACTTTGATTTTCAGAATTTTGAATTGTCAGGCTCATGTGTTAAGGTTTGTCATGACTATTTGTGAAAGTATGAGGAATGTTTTGTCTGTTTCTTCTTGTGATGATAAATATGCATTAAATAAATAACTTCTATTGTTGAAATCACTGCTGATTGTATTGACCCTACTGATATTTATTCAAGGGCTAAGTACTGTTTTAAAAAGGTTTCCATGGATGCATTCTCAGAACCACCCAGATAATGTTAAAGATATTATAAATTCTCCTTTGGATAGAGATTTAGGTTTTGGCCCCTCTGCTTCAGAGATGATCAATAAGTGTGATGAGAGGGGTAAACTGATGCAGGGAATCTGTGATTTTTCAGCTCTCCTTTTACAAATTTTCGAAGAGATTCTCTAACTCCTAATCCAGTTTTGGTAAGAAACAAAATACAGTCTCAACAAAATTCATGTAAATGGACATTTAAGAAGAAATGACCAGGGGGTTCCAAGAAGAATTTTGGAAATTTCCAAAAACAGTGACAGTCCAATAAGTCAGAATGACCATGTAAGAGACATTGTTTCCCCCTCCGAACCTGGCATCCCCATTTGTCTTTCAGAAAGTCTGAATCTCCATTTTTCTCATTGGCAACAGGTAGTTTCAGACAAATGAGTTCCCAGTGGCATCTTTGATTTGATTTGCTAGTTGAGTGAGACTAGCAGGAAGGAGGAGGACTGAACTGACTTCATAAGTTTAACTTCCCTTCTTTAGAGGGAGAGTTGGGCTTGAGTTTCCTGTAACCTTGCTATCTAGTAGAAGTCAGTGATGACTGCTGTGCATGGATTTCCGGAAGTATAGTGAAAATGGCAACAGTTTTCCTAAGCTGGCGAATGTATTGGGGGGAGATGTGTGCATGTAGTGCCCATCTTGACACAGTGAACATAGTCACTGGTAGAATTTGATGGCATATTAACATTCCCCACCCAATTCAAAAGGGCACCCTTTTCTCCATTGGATGATGAGTATAAGGTTAGTGAGCTAGAAACACAAAAGGGCCCGTAGGTGGTGCAGGACAGTCATGGGGAAAATTATTCTGACTTTGAGTTTCAGCAGACGTCATCTAATCTGCTATTGACTATTTATTTTTGAAGCACCACCATCTCTGTTAAAATTTTGCATGTTTTTCTTACTGCAACTGTCACTTTTCACATAAAGCTTTATTGTATTTCCTCTCTGTACCATGCATGTCGATGTTTGTGTTAAATCCCTTCAGTTTTCATCTTTCTTTTTGTGCGTCAGGGAGATTGTAAATGCCTATACTTATGCAGTATATATATATATATATATATATATATATATATATATATTTTTTTTTTATTTGTTTTGCAGTGGGAAGCGATTGTAATAATTTTGACTGTAGTGTGGTCCTCGCTGCTTTAAGATAAACTAATCTGTTTTGCTTGCAGTGGATTGTCCAGTTTGTGGTGTCAGCATTGCACAGCAGCATATTAATCAACATCTTGACAACTGTCTTTTGGGAGAAGAAAAGAAAGAGGGTCTTAGAAGGTAAAATTCTCTTCCTGAATTATTTGTGTCTCAGTACTTGTAGAAAACATTTCACCTAGATTTTTCTTATAAATTACATCTTCATACTGGAGTAGTCAGTCTGCTAGACTCTGTATGCCATCAGGTACACCTTCCTTTTGGTTTGCTGTCATGTATCACCATTCATTTGAAGGAGTAGATGATATTTCTTCATCTTTATCTTCATTGTTTTACTTGTCTGGAGTATGTAGTCCATTTCTTCCAGATTTTGGTGATCACTGATGACCTTTAGCCCTGAGGTTGATTGTGCCAACCGCTGCATCTCCGAAGCAAGGGACAGAGTTGTTCAAATTCTTCATCTAAACATTTGAGGTCATGAGCAGGTTTATTGTATGCACTTCATCTTTGATTTCCTATGGAGATTTAACAGGATGAATTTATTTTCCAGAGTAATGGATGAATATTTTTCATTATTTATTCCTGCTATTTGGTTCTTCCTTATTTTGGCAAAGCATTCTAAGGTACAAGTATCAGTTTGTATTCTTCAGTACTGAAATTTAAACTTGAAACTTGTGCTGATATTATTTGAATGTTTTCAAACATTTGTTAGCGAAGTTATCATTGCCTTGTTCGGTCTTACCAGTGATTTTTATTGTTATTAAACTTAACAGTTCCTACTATTTTGTCTGTCAGTACTTCAGAAAATGATGCGTGGTGAGGCTTTTTGTCTGAGTAAAGTCTTTGAAATATTTTGTTGATGTTATTAGTGCTCGTCATCTCATGAATTGCTAGTTCTCCCCCTGTCATTTTTCCATGTGCGTCTGCTCTTCATAACTCCCCATCCAGTTGTTGAAGAACTCCACTGACCCGCCACTGTGGAGTCCCCAGAGCAGAGCGGAGAGCAATGGAGATGGTCATCCAGATAGCTGTGGCTGTGTTTGTCTTTTTGTTCACATCTAGTGATGTAAACAGCGAGGGCATTTTTAATTAAGGCCCCAACTCTACCTGTTGATTACTGTGGAGATCTGCAACATTCTAAGGGCCTATTGTGCCTTCCCCCCTGTACATGGCTACTCTCACAAACATGCTGATGAGAGTTACCATCACCAGACTGATAAGCAATGCCCACGCCCCTAGTTAATGACAGTATTTTAATCACCTGCAGTCCTCTGAATGCATGTGGAAAAACAGACAACAGGACTATTGACCCCCCCCACACACACACACACACACACACACACACACACACACACACACACACACACACACACACACACGCACACACACTGTATGTAAGGTAGAGTTAGCCACTAACTTCTACCTCCCCCTGTACAGCTCTGCCAGTGCCTAAACTGCTATTTGAATTTTTTGATTTTAGGTTGTAGTCGGGGCTTTATCCCTGTATGCAACAGAGGCAGGCAGGAATTTCTACTTTAAGCTTTATTTTATTTAGTCAGGTAGGATCCCTTTGCTTTATGTTTAGAAACAATGCTGTGGTGTATAAATGAGTTGTGGAATAGGCTTATCCATATTCCTGCACCCACAGGTCAGGATGGCCATTAAGTTTCCCAGGCTAAATAATTCACCCCTTTACCAGTAATATCTGTCTGCAGAGGGACCCTCTCCAGATATCTCGTTTTGCTTGGTAATGCTCAACTGCAATTGTAAATGCCCCCAGGGTACTGTTTTTAGGTTAAAGTATTTCTCACAGCAGTTTCAATGTTTTGTACTTTTCATGGTCACTCCCATCCATGAAAGTTTATTTCAGGTCAGTGTTGGAAAGTTTAACCCATTTTTTTCTTTTTCTCTCTCTCCTATTTGTTTCTTGCCACCATGAAGTTATTAGTTCCATTTCTATTAAGTGTAAGCATTATTTTTGTATTCAAGAGTTACAATCAAGGATTATATTTCTGTAGTCTTATGTTCATTTGTCATTAAAAGTATCTCAACTCTTTTAGGGCTGCTGTTAACTTTGTGACAGTAACTGTGCTTAATCCTGTAACCTGGAATATGTATTTCCTGTGTCAGATGTGTCTTTTATTGAGATCCCTCAATCTGCAACATAGGATTTTTTTGGGGGGTTGTTCATCTTGAGCACAAAGATTGTTGAAAAAAACAAAAAGTCACAGACCGTCGGGTAAATGTTGCTCTGAACAAACCAAAAGGTAACAAAAAGAAAATCCAGCAACTATCATGGCAGGAAAGAAACATCTACAGACAACCCAAAATAAATCAAGAGCAGATTAGATAGGTGCACACTATTTAATAAACAAAGGTGAGCGCTTTCACAGTTACAGAGTGCTTTGTCAGACCTACTTGCATAAAACCAACTAAACATTTAAATAGCATACAAAACAACACTTAACCTAAAATTTCATAATTAGGATGTAGCAGCACTGGCTGTGCCATTAAAACCAAGTCACTTCCTGTTCCAATAATAATTTCACTTACATGTTCAAAACCCAAAAAGATGAAAAATACATTCCATCTATTCATAGCACAGAACTGCGCTTCTGACATTGCCATAAAAATCATAATGCATAAAATTTATTAAAGAAAAAGTAAAACCATATTAAAAACAAGTAAATCCATTCACATTAACTGATCCCTGCAGGCATAATGTGGTGGGTGTATCCTTTAACTAAGATTCAGACGTCAGTGAACCAATCATGTTAATTCAAGCAAACAGATTGACATTTCAAGTATAAAACATTTCTTAAAGATCCAGAAACAAAAATCCTGCACGATGAAACCAGCCCAAAAAACCTAAACATAAAAAAAATATATGTATGTATATTTTATATATATATATATATATATATATATATATATATATATATATATATATATATATACCAACACACACACACACGTGTGTGTGTGTATGTATATATATATATATATATATATATATATATATATATATGTGTGTGTGTGTGTATATATATATATATATATATATATATATATATATATATATATATATATATATATATATACACACATACATATATATAAATCTACAAAACAAACCTAAACCATTGCAACACATTACACAAGTATAAACTCATTAAAAATCAGGTGACAGCTAGACCTAGTGAGGAAGTGATCCTGCTTAAGTGCAGATTTCAGAGAAACCGCACCATTCAACTCTGGTTTCTTATAGGATTGCAACTTTAATATCCACCCCTGCTCCTTCAATTCAGTTTTATTCTTCACATCTCCACCTCTAATATCTAAATTAATTAACTCTAAAACAAAAAATTTAAATCTATGCTGCTGGCCAGATTCATAAACGTGAGGCTAAAGCATTGCTCAACTTGCTATTCTTTATATCATTTAAATGCTCCAGGATCCTTTCCTTGAAACATCCATTCATTTTGCCTATATAAAATGCATAGCAGAATTCACAGAACGCGTAATATACCAAATTCTTTGTCCTGCAATCAGCATAAAATGAGCACTGGATGGAATGATGTAGAGTAGGGTGCTCAGAAATATACACTTTCTAAAGTGAAAGGTGCCCTTAAGATGAGAAGATAGAAATCGATTGATCTAATGTCAATCTTCATTCATTCTGGATGAATGGGACTGTGTTCCGATACTTGGAACTGGCTCGGCTGTTACACAGCTTGCTCCAGCCAAAAAACTCTCAAGCTAAGATTGTGCCCAAAATGCCCCTCTCTCTATTACCCAGGATCTCGTTTGCCACCCTGATAACAAAACATGTCAGCCGATGCTCTCCGGCTAAGTTTAAAAATCTTTTATTTTATTTAAGAAAATTCCTGTTAACTTTAAGCTGTTAGTTTAATTTCCTTCCTGTTTACTTTTCTTGAGTGATTCTGCTTCTCTACCTTGCATACCTTCATGGTAATCTCGTTGCCATTGTTTGTAACCTTTCCCTCTACCTTTTAAGGTAATCCTCTTTTAATATTACCATTGTTGGTATTCTTCCCTTTCTCTACCATTTTTGATATTCTCTCTACCATCATTGGTAGAATTTTCGTGTGTGTGTGCGTGCGTGTCTGTCAGACTTTTCGTTGGCGATTTTTGTTCCTCGCAAAATGGTGGAAAAGCAAAAGGACACTTCAGGCTTCAAGCAATGCCAAGACAGTGGTTGAAAGATGCCCAATTCAGATGGGCATCTTTCATGTGTATATTGTTTGGCTGCATCCCATTTAGACATTGACTGCTGTATCTGGAAGGTCTTCCATTCCAGAGCCTTGGTAGAAAGACGAAATGAGTTGATATTAAAAAGACTGTTAAAATCTTTTTTTTAAGAAGCCGTGTTTAAGCTACAGCCTACTGCATCTAAATTGGACCAGGCTAAAAAATGAAGTCCTTCGGTGTTGAGCTCTCTTATAGCACCGGAGTTTGAGACGCACATTTTCAGTTCCGTCATCTGCCTCGGAACTGAAGAGTAAGGTTCCAAAACTGACAGAATGAGAATCTTCAGAAATGATGACAGTCTCTGCGTGTAGAGCTTTGGCGCCAGTGTCTCCACTGGCCTCCTTAATTTCCCAGTCGGTACGGACTTCACCATCTGCACTGCAGCAGACTCTACCCACCCC
This sequence comes from Protopterus annectens, assembly GCF_019279795.1. Classification (NCBI taxonomy): domain Eukaryota; kingdom Metazoa; phylum Chordata; order Ceratodontiformes; family Protopteridae; genus Protopterus; species Protopterus annectens. The sequence continues at coordinate 1,020,592,412 of NC_056739.1, read as the reverse complement.
TTCAGTGCGGAAGTCAGAGCTGTTTTTAGTTCCCAGGACAAAGATTCCCCATCCGTAAACCCCTTTGTGAATCATCTTCCCAGTCCATTTTTGGAAAGGCCAGAATCCCCTTTGGGGATGTCTGTCCTGTCTTCCAGGAGTCTTTCCAAGGTAGACGTTGTGAGATTAGTGGATCAGCTTTCAGCGGCCAGGTGTCTTCCTGCCACTTGTCAGACCTCTGTCCCCTATGAAGTTGGGGGGGGGGTTTCTTCCAGGACTCCTCTGGATTTTCCTCCTCTTACCTCCTCAGGAAGCTACCTCCACTTCGGTTCCCCTGGTTCCATCTGTCCTGGTGCCGACAGGCTGTCCCTATTCAACTCCAGGATATCTTCGGTTCCCTCGGTACAAGTAGATTCTCAGTGCCATAGCTCGGCTGTCAGTTCCGAGGGCTGTGGATCGGTTCCTACCTTTTTTTCTCTGAGTCGCCCTTGTCTCTTGGAGCCCTGATAGTTATGTGCTCTTCCTCGGCTCTTGCTTTGGATGGTGGTCCTTCACAGCAGGGTGTGACCACTGTCTCGGGCTCCCATCCCTCTTTGGGGGGCCTGCCTTCCAAATCATGGAGAGGGCATTAACCTCTGTGGGTTGTCAGCTGGCCCCTCTTTTATTGGAGTGTGGTATGTCTGTACCTTCTGGTCCAGAGCTGCCGCCATCTCTCACATCAGGTCAGCGAGCACTGAATATGCAAGTTACCCCTGTATAGAAGAAACAACAAAAGGTGAAGAACGCCAATTCCACGGTACCTTGCAAATACTATAATTCACTGTGGCACTAGCTGGAAAAGTGTGCTCTACCATAAAAAACAGTTGACCGTTCTAAAATAATAAAACCATTGATTTAATGTAATGTAATATCCAACAAGTTAAGCGCTTTCACCCGCTGCATTACGGGCTTCATCAGAACAACACTACAAAAAGCTGTTACCACTGTGTAGAAGAAAAGAAGACATACAAGAGGAAGCACTTGGATTCTCCTGAAGAATTTGTCACAGAAGACACTGACTTCGTTGAGGGGGAGTGTTCCCCTGGTCACCTCCTGATGATGTGTCCTTTGGAGACCTCCTGGAGATCCTAAAACAGAGGGGTGATTGGAATCCCCAAGATCCGTCCTCTGAGGAATCTGTATACTTCCAAGCCTTCAGTGCTCACCCTTCTACGTCCTGGGGTGACCCCACCTGCTGATGACCTCATTAAGCTAATCTCGCAGCAGGTGTGGAAGGTCCCTGATTCCATAGAGCCGATTCCCCCTGAGACCAGGCAAGATTATTAACACCTGAAGATCACCAATATAAAAGGGTTTAGCAGTAGATGCCATGGTGCTGGTGGCAGCCACCAAGAAGGAACTTGCCAATGAGATTCTCACTGTTCATCCACCTAACTGAGAGTCTGGGATGATAGACAGATTTGGAAAGCAGGTGTGGGCATCAACCTTCGCCCTGAGGTCTTTGAGTTTCATGGCACACTTTACTAGAATCCAGAGGAATTTGATCAAGGAGTTATTGGATACCCCTGCTGGGGCTTTGATGAGGTGTGGGATAAGGTTTCTAGTCTATATTGAACTCATCCATGAGTCTCATCGCTTGCTTTGCCGAGGGGAAGACCAGAGCAGTGGATTCAGACGTTGCCATAAGGCATCACGCCTGGATGCATTTGTGCGAGTTCACGGAGCCTTTCAAGTCCTAAGTCAATGCTCCTTTTGACCGATCTTCCTTGTTAGGCCACATAGTCAAAGACACACTGGCCAGGTGCGAAAAAGATGGAAAGACCCTTTTTGTTGTGGGCATTTGTTTTTCTTCTCAGCGAGCCTATTCCAGGAGTCAGAGGAGTGGGAAGATGTGGTTTAAGAAGTCCCAAGGGCCTTATCAGGACACACGTGGTGGTAGCTCCCCTCTGGGCAGAGTGGGAAGCTCTAATGTAAATCTGGGCTCCAGAGACTCCTCAGGAAAATCCTACCAGCTCTCCATCCATGGATTCTGGACCCGGTACCAGACCTGCTGTCTCACCCGGAGGGACTGGTGCATCCCAGTCTTCACAGTCTCAAGCTGACAGCTTGGTTTCTCCAATTCCATTAGTTGCTAGACAGATTAATATAGCTTTCTGAGTGCAAAAAATTTTCTGACTTCTCACAAACCCTCCACCAGGAAACTTTTTACTTTAGAAAATAGAAGAGATTTTCATCTGGGCCAACACACATGATTTAGACCCATTTTCGGCTCCTGTTGACAAAGCTCTAGAATTTTTAGCTTTCCTCTTTGAACAAGGAGCTTCTGCTTCAACTATTAAAGTTCAGTTAGTGGCCATTTCTAGTTTCCACAATGGCTGCAGTGATCATTTTCAAATTTCCCACCATTTATGGATAGTTTTCCTTAAAGTTGCATTGCATCTAAAGCCCCCATTCGAGGCTCCTATAGGTCCATGAGATTTGACACTGGTTTTACAGTCTTTGGTGCTCCTACCCTTTGAGCCAGCAGTAACTTGCCATCTCAAATTTTTGTCGTGGAAAACTTTCTTGTGGCCATTACTTCTGCCAGGAGAGTTTCTGGAATTTAAGCATTGTGTGTGAAACACCCTTACCCGATTTTTCATAAGGATAGGGTTTCATTAAGAACCAATCCTTCCTTTCTTCCTAAGGTGGTCTCAGAATCTAATATTAATCAGACAATTGATTTGCCCGTTTTCTTTCCCAACTACTCCAATAAAGGTGAATATTGCTTGCACTTACTAGATGTTCACAGACAATTGCGTTTCTACCTCGACAGAACCAGAGAGTCTAGAAAATACGGACCAGTTATTTGTTTCCTTTTCCGGTTTATCTCTGGAGAAACCTGTCTCAAAAGTTACCGTATCAAAATGGATCAGAGATTGTGTTACCTTCATTTACAGTCATAACAACCACAAGTTACCTGCATCTGTTAAAGTGCATTCCACCAGATCTGTAGCCACGTCAGCTGTTTTCCACTGTAGGGATGGACGCCCTTAAGTTAAAATGCTAGGTTTTTGTGATATAAAAAAATGAGACCACAATAAATCATTTCAAAACTTTTCCCACCTTTAATGTGACTTATAACCTGTACAATTCAATTGAAAAACGAACACATCTGTTAGGGGAAAAAATATAAAAAAAATAAAAAACGCACAATAAGCTGGTTGCATAAGTGTGCATACCCCACCTTTTGATTTAATTACAGTATTCAGTCTTCTTGGGTACACACCTGTCATCAGTTAGGGACTCCGATTAACCCCAAATAAAGTTCAGCTGTCCTAGTAGGATTTTCCTGATGTTTACTCAGTTGCCTGCTATAGCAAAAGCCATAGTTTGCAGAGAACTTACAAAGCATCAAAGGGATCTCATTGTTGAAAGGCATCAGTCAGGAAAAGGGTACAAAAAATTTCCACAACATTGGATATACCATGGAACACAGTGAAGACCGTCATCAAAAAGTGGAAAAAATCTGGGACGAACTGGGTGTCCCTCCAAAATTGATGAAAACATGAGATGAAAACTGGTCGGGGAGGTTGCCAAGAGACCGACAGCAGCACTGAAGGAGCTGCAGTAGGCAAGTACTGGTTGTGGCATCTATATCACGTTATCGAAATTTACGTAATCTAATCAATAAAGGTCGAACTTTATTGATCGATTTAAGTAAAACATCGAGTAACGTAAAAAAACTAAATGAGTAGGCAAGCCCCTGCACCCCCCTACTTAAATATGCCAACTCTGAGACTGCACTACATTGAGGTAAACGGAAATCTCCCCTTACGGAGATTTCCGTTTACTTGCACGATGTTCTTCACTTTCGATATTGTCAAGCCGACAAATATCAGACTCGATATTGTCAGCTTACGACAACGTGAAGTAGACCCCTGGTTGTGTACTACATGTGACAGCAACCGCATGTATTCTCCATATGTCTGGGCTATGGTGTTGGGTTGCAAGACGGAAGCCTTTTTTTACACGGAAAAACATCCAGGCCCGGCTAAAATTTGCAAAACAATACATCAAGTTTTCCAAAAATGTGGGAAAATGTGTTATGGTCTGATGAGACCAAGATTGAGCTTTCTGGCCACAATTCCAAAAGGTACGTTTGGTGCAAAAACAGCATTTTGCATCACCAAAAGAACACCATCCCCACGGTGAAGCATGGTGGTGGCACTATCATGCTTTGAGGTTGCTTTTCTTCAGCTGGAACTGGGGCTTTAGTCAAGGTGGAGGGAATTATGAACAGTTCCAAATACCAGTCACTTTTGGCCCAAAACCTTCAGGCATCTGCTAGAAAGCTGAAGATGAAGAGGAATTTCACTTTTCAGCATGACAATAACCCCAAGCAAATATCCAAATCAACAAAAGAATGGCTTCACCAGAAGAAAATTAAAGATGTTCTTCGTGTTTCACTGTTGCAGTCATTACATTTGGGTTATCTGCTTGCAGGTAGCCCTCAGCGGGCCTGAATATCAATATCTTGGATTCCTGCGTCAGATGCTGTCTCTTCTTCCATGATGTCAGGTCGTCAGGGGTATAAAACATGCAGCTGACGCCATTACAGTCTTTCTTGTCGCGCAGTGCCTGAAGCTGATGCAGTTCGCAAGTGCCGGTCGGCCGACTCCTGAAATTTTCGTTTTCGACTTTCAGAACCGAAGTCCTCAAAAAAAGCTAAGTACCCCATTGGGGATCCTTTTTCTTGCTCTTAACCGATGTCAGTAAAAGTTAACAATTGTATTACCTGTGGAAAGCAAATACCTCATAAAGATTTTCATTCGTACTGCATTCCTTGCTTAGGCCCAGACCACGACATTCCTCGCTGTTGGTTTTGTGCCTTTTTCAACTCCCAAACTATTCGTTGGCAGGCTATTTTTGCAGCATATTATTTTGGTACTCAGTTTAACTATCCAGAAATGGCTTCGGTAAGCTACCCGACTACCGATATTCCAAAAAAACGTAAAGATAAAGACAGAGACAGACCGCATAGGTCCAAAACTGCCGACGATGCTTCCGTTAAGCTAGTCGCCAGTTCGCCGGTACTCAGTGAGGTGCTTTTGCAGCCCCTGATACCCGCTACTTCAGATTTGCAATCCTCTGCTGAGAACCTTTTGGAGTCCGGTATGCCATGAGATGCTTCTTCGACTATGGAACCTGCGGATGTCTCTACCTTGGATGGGTCCGAAGCCGCTGTGCAGACACCGGCTTCTGAGGGTGTATTCAGGCCTACAGACTTGCATTTCAGACTGACACCATCTTCTTCAAGGCCTAAATCTCGACCCACGCCTAGAAAACAAACGTCCAAACTGCATGGTCAGGCCCATATGCCTAAAAAACAAATGATAAGAATGGCTGAAGATCTTATTACTTTAATTAGGGGAAGTCAGCCTCCCCCCCCCCCTCTAAGAGACTTAGAACTGATTTTCCTTCTGATTCTTCTGATCAGGATTCTGAAATTTCTGTTTCTTCTGATTACCAGGATTTGCCCTTATCTACCTATGAGGATTCTGATGCATAGGATTCCATTCCCTCTGCTTCCCCTCCAGAAACTTTTTCTTTTGGTGAAACCTTGCACTCTCTTAGGGAGCATTTCTGCTGGGAAAGCCAGGATTTCTCTGATTCCAAAAAGAGGCTTAGGGAATTCTTACTCCTCCCTCAATACAGGCCTTTAGCTATCCCTCCTGTTTTGGACATTGTAGATGATGCCTTCCTGGAATCTAGCCTGGCCCCAGACTCTTTACCTCCAGCTCCCAGAAAACCTGACCGGTATTAAAGAGTCCCTGACTCTCACAAGTTTCTCTTTAAAAGTCCTACTGCAGATCCAGAGACTATTTCCCAAGGACCAAAAGCATTAAGGCTACTACTGCTAAAAACCCTACCCCCTCTGACAGAGATTCCAGGGCCTTGGACAGATGGGGTAAGAAGGTATACACTTCTGCTACTTTGGACATTAGAGCCTTAAACTGCCAGTTTCATATAAAGCATCAACAACATATTATGGGACGTCTTAAACAGAAAATTATGTTGATTCCTGACTGTGCTGAACATAAAGAATTACAGGATTTAATGCATTCTGCTGAACAAGTTGGTAAACATACTTTGCAATGTGGTTTTGACTCTTTAGAAGCATCTTGCAGGGCTGCTGTCACTGGGTCTGTACTTAGAAGGTATGCTTAGCTTAAGGAGCAAAATTTGCCAGATCATGTTAAAGCTAAATTACTGGATGCTCCCTTAAACCAAGACCGCCTGTTTGGCAACAAAGTAGAAGTCCTTAAAAAGATGGAGGAAAAAGCTAAATCTATGCAAACTGTTAAAGATTTCCTGCAAGTACAGCCTCCCAGATTTAGCAGGCATTGGCCTTCTAAGAAATTGGTCCTTTCCAGTCTCTTCCAGTCCTTCTCAGCCCAAACCCAGGAACAGCAGACCACCTATACTACAATCTCAAGGTACACACAGGCCTAAGCAGTGCGAGGCTCCCACTTCCAAAGCTGGAAGTAGTAAGACTCCCCTTATGCAAAAATGTCACAATGACTTAACCTTAACTCTTCCAAGCCATGCTCAACTGCCTGCTCCCTTAGGGGGAAAGATCGCCCTGCATGCAGTAAACTGGGAAATCAGGACAAATGGGTTTTAAATATAGGATTCCAAGGATACAGATTCCAATTCCACACCTTACCAACCCCAAACGGTTGGCCAGACCTACCCCCAAATCAGTGGGCAGAGGCTCAGCAGCAGGTTCTCTCTCTTCTAAGTATCAGGGCTAGTCAACCTGTCCCAGCAGAAGAAAAGGGACAAGGTTTTTACTCAAGACTTTTCCTGGTACCCAGAAAAGACAGCTCCTGGCATCCTATCCTGGACCTCTCTATTCTAAACACCTTTTTGGTAATCTCAAAATTCATAATGCTAACACTTCAACAGCTGCTTCCTATGCTAGGCAAAGATGCCTGGTTGGCAACCTTAGACTTAAAGGAAGCTTACCTGCACATTCCAAGAAGGGAATCTTGCAGGAAATACCTAAGCTTCAGAGCAGGCTCCATGCACTACCAGTTCTCTGCACTTCCCTTTGGCTTATCTACTGCACCCAGGGTATTCACAAAGTTTCTAGCGTCAGTCATTGCATTTTGCAGGCAAAGAAATATTCAAATATATCCATACCTGGACGATTGTCTAATTCAGGCAGAAAACCAGGGCATGCTACTAAAACATATGGCATTTGTAAAGAAACGTCTGTCCTCACTGGGGTACACCATAAATGAAAATAAATCTCATCTAGTACCCTGCCAACAAATTGTATTCCTGGGAGCAAGCTTGAACACAACTTCCCAGATGGCTTACCTCATGCCAGAGGAACAAGTTTATTTGACAACCTACTTGAAACTACTGGCAAATAAAAACCCAGCTATCTGCAAGGAAAATCCTGCAAGCCCTGGGGTTCATGGCCTCTTGCATTCTACTAATTCCATATGCAAGACTGCATATGAGGAAACTACAATGGTATCTAAAAAGCCTATGGTGTCAACATTCTCAAGACCTGGAATCATCAATGATTCCTATCATTCCTTGTATAAAGACAGAGTTCCTTTGGTGGGCCAAGGCTTGCTACCTCAACAAGGGGCTCCCATTCACTCTACCCCCTGCCGCCCAAACTCTAACAACAGACGCATCAGACTATGCATGGGGGGCTCACTTGGCAGGGCAGTGCATTCAGGGCAAATGGAACCCGAGTCAAATGCACCTGTATATCAGTCAAAAAGAAATGTTAGCTGTACAGAATTCCCCTGGCAGCCTTCAAGGACCACATTCTTCCAGGACAATTATTGGTAAAGACAGACAACACCACTGTTATGTGATACATAAACAAGCAGGGGGGAACCCACTCGTAACCTCTCTGTAGACTAGCCATGGCTCTGTGGAACACAGCCTTGAGCTACCAAGTTCACCTACAAGCTCAATTCCTGCCAGGCAAGCTGAATTCACTGGCAGAAGACCTAAGCAGAAATCTCATAGACCCACACGATTGGGAACTGGAACCAAAGATATTCAACCTTTTGAGAAACAAATGGGGGAATCCAGAGATAGACCTGTTTGCTTCCCCTCAGAACTACCAGTTGGACAAATTCTAGACAAGGACTTCCCACAGTCAAGCTTGGAAAGTGGATGCCCTGTCTTTCACCTGGGAAAGCCTCTCAGTTTATGCTTTTCCCCCTCTGCCTCTCCTCTCGAAAGTTTTGCTAAAGATCAAACAGGACAAACCAAGGACAATACTAATTGCACCAGACTGGCCACGCCAGCACTGGTATCCCCTCTTGCGCAGTATGTCACTGCTGGAACTGTGGCACCTGCCTTAGACCCCTTCCCTGCCCTCCCAGCAGGAGGGTCAGATTCTGCGCCCTCAGCTTCAAACCCTGAACCTTGCAGCCTGGCTAATTCCTTGAGCTGTCCAATAGCGTTCCTCAATAAGCAGGTGCTAGACGTCATTCTGGAGGCAAGGAGGCCTAGTACTAGAAAATCCTATGCTGAAAATTGGAAAAGATACTGTACCTGGAGCCAGTGTCAGGGGATGGGCACAGCGGTGCCCAGCTTACCGCATATTCTTCAGTACTTAACAGAGATGCTCCACAAGGGCCTTTCCTTCTCGTCAAGTAAAATTCATGCCTCTGCCATTTCAGCACATTATAATACTGAACCAACCCTCTTCTCTCACCCCCTGCTAAAGCAATTCCTCAGAGGGGCCAAAAATTTAAGACCTCCCAGGAGAGCCCCTACTCCAGCCTGGGACCTTAACTTTGTATTGGAAAAGCTCACTCTACCTCCTTTTGAGCCAGCTGCAACTGCAGAGTTAAAATTCCTCTCTTGGAAAACAGCCTTCCTTCTAGCCATTACTTCAGCAAGAAGAGTGCCTGAATTACAGGCCCTCATGGCAGTGGAGCCCTTCATCATCTTCCTTGCAGACAGGGTGTCCCTCAGGAGCAGTCCTTCCTTTATGCACAAGGTGGTGTCTAGTGTGGCCCTTACAGTCCATTCATTTGCCTACATTTTTCCTAAATCCACAAAACAAAGGGGAACGAATACTGCACTCTTTGGATGTGCACAGACCGCGTAGATTTTATTTGGACAGGACTAGGCCTCTCAGAAAATCTGAACAGCTGCTAGTTGGCTTTGCTGCAGGGGCAGAGGGAAGACCATTTCAAAGCAAACCATTTCTAAGTGGATAGGCCATTGCATTCATTTCTGCTATAAGCACCATGGAAAACCTACCCCACAGGGGATAAGATCACATTCCACCAGGGCTGCATCTACCTCTACAGCCTTTCTCAGAGGTGTCCCTACCAGGGACATCCTAGAAGCTGCTACCTGGAGCTCTGTACATACCTTCACCAAGCATTACCACATGCCTATGTTTTCTAAATCCAGAGCTGGGTTTTCCACTGCAGTTTTGCAGGGCTTAATAGCTGGTCCTAATGCTCTCTGACTTCATCCTCCCTTCCTTAGCTTAGGGAATCAACCCAAATGTAATGACTGCAACAGTGAAATACTAAGAACATAGTACAGTTGTGTACACTTACCATAAATGTAGATGTTCGAGTGTATTCACTGTTGCAGTCCTGATTACCCTCCATCCAGCCCCCTGACTTCTCTTGGCTATACCTTTTTTCTTGTTTAGTGTTTTTCATCTTTCTGGTGTATTTGCCTTTTGTTGGAGTTGTAGTCTAACATATAATTGCTTTTCATTATGGGTGCAGCTGACATCTGGGGTAAGAAACACTGATGTAATGGCGTCGGCTGCATGTTTTATACCCCTGACGACCTGACGTCATGGAAGAAGAGACAGCATACGATACAGGAGAATCCAAGACTTTGATATGCAGGCCGGCTGAGGGCTACCTGCATGCAGATAACCCAAATGTAATGACTGCAACAGTGAATACTCTCAAACATCTACATTTATGGTAAGTGTACACAACTGTACATTTTGGAATGATCCAGCCAGAGCCCAGACCTAAATCCAATAGAAAATCTGTGGGGTGATCTGAAGAGGTCTGTGCACAGGAGATGCCCTCTCAATCTGACAGATTTGGAGCACTTTTACAAGGAAAAGTGGGCAAATATTGCCAGGTCAAGATGTGCCATGCTGATAGACTCCTACCCAAGAAGACTGAATGTTGTAATTAAATCAAAAGGTGTTTCAACAAAGTATTAGTTTAAGGGTGTGCACACTTAAGTATCCAGCTTATTGTACGTTTTTTATTTTTTTCCCTAACAGATTTGTTTTTCAGTTGAATTTTACAGGTTATAGGTCCCATTTAAAGGTGGGAAAAGTTTTGAAATGAATTATTGTGGCCTCATTTTTTTATATCACAGAATCTTGGCTTTTTAACAGGGGTGTGTACACTTTTTATATCCACTGTAGTCTGTAACTGTAACTGTGCTTAATGCTGTAACCTGGAATATGCATTTCCTATGTCAGATGTGGCTTTTGAGAGCCCTCAATCTGCAACATTGGATGTGTTTTTGTAGGGCTGTTCATCTTAGGCACAATGATTGTTTCTAAGTTTGAGATTTGTGTCTTGTACCTAACATGGAGTGTGAATCTTTTAGACCATCTTTCATGGGCATAGATGTTTTGTTACAGTTGAGCCATTTCTTCATTTGGCACTCTAGCCAGTCCTGTTGACTCTGGTTGTGTCTGTGTCTTTGTAACTTCCCCCTCCAACTGATCTTGATGATATTCATTGAACCACCATTGTTGAGTCCCCAGAGCAGATGTAAGAGCCAATTGGAGGAGACTTTGTTTCTCTCCAACACAGATTGTATTTGTATTGTATATCTGCCCTTTGCAGGCATATCTGGGTTTTTACCTAAGCTTACTGCTCCATCTCAACTAGGCATCTTTATTATTTTTACCCCATGCATGCCACCCATTAAGCCTCCCCTCAGTCAGACTTTAATAGTCGAGAGGGCTGTCATTTGGGCAGCCTTGTCCACTAGCCATCATCTTTGTGTGACAGCATTTTTATTATTTTTAGCTTAACACTTTCTCATTTATTTCTAGCCATCAGAGTCTTACTCACATAGCATCATTAGTGTGTCAGTCTGAAGCAAGCGACAGAGCAAGAAAGCCAAGTTACCCCTTTGGAGATTTTCTATTTACTTGTGTTGTTTATTGCTTGTTAAGTAGATATCTGTTAAGTCCAGTGCTGACCTAGAGTATGGAAAACAAATCCCTCACCAATGCTTCCAGTCTGTTCTTGGCCCATAGCACGGGATGAAAGAGAACTTCAGAATCCTTTGCATGCTGTGACATATACTAGTACCTTTATTTAACTTATTTTATTTATTTAACATTTGTTTACCAGGAAAGTCCGACTTGGAACAAAGACAATTTTCAGCAGAGGCCCGGGGGGAAATGTTCCAGGTGTATGTCTTTGTAATGTGGGAGGAAACCCCGGAGAAAACCCACACGAAAGCGGGGAAGACGTGCAGACTCTGCACAGGAGGCACTCCAGCCGAGAATCGAACTGGATAACCTCTTGCTGTGAGGAGACAATGTTACCACCGCACCACTGTGCCTCAGCAGAGCTCCCGCTTAAGGAGAAAAAGCATCTATAAGCCTCAAGTTTGTCAAAGGAGAAAGAGGTTCCTATGCAGGCCCCCTGCAGTGACCGAGCATCATGCTGAGGCCACCATGTTATTAACATTATAAATATCTGCTCGGGACAAGTTCCCCAAGAGACAGACTCCAGGTTGTGGCCACCTGCTTCAGCCAACAACACATTCAAGATAAGGCCCAAGACAAAACCTAAGAAGGCTGCTGTCTGCTTTTCCCAGTTTCAGCTGCTTGGGCCTCATATCCCTTCCCAGGCCTACCCACAGGACTTACTCTGGTTAAATGAAGACCTGATGGTATTTTTGAGGTCTAGACAGCTGGACCCTGACAAAGGCCCTTCTCTTGGACTCTGTCTTTCTAAAAAAAATCTTTCCCCTCAGATTCCTATTTCCTATGACTCTGATGAAGACCAGGTGGCATATGTTAACTAGTTTTCCACAGGGTCATATGCTGGCTGTCAGTCAGAAAATACTTATGGCTCAGCCTCACTACCTGTGGACCTTTCCTTTGGAGAGACTTTACACAAGATAAGAGTCCTTCAGTAAGGAGGCCCAGTGTTACCCTCAGTCCAAGAAGAGGCTCAGGCAATTTCTTAGCCAGCCTGAGTACAAAACCCTTTCTCTTCCATCAGTTTTGGAAGTAGTGAATGATGTGATCCAGGATATATCCCTGCTGCCTGCCTCCCAGTCCCTTGCTCAGAAAATATGATTGGTCTCTGACAAGCACCTCTCTAGGAATCCTGTGTTGGATTCTGAGGTGGTCTCTTCAAAGTTCAGAGAGCCAAGGCCTGCACTTCCAAGAATCATTTGCTAGATGCTGAGGAGATTGGAACCGTTTATAGATTTGGCAAAAAGATTTACACTACGACTAGCCCTGGCCATGAGAGCCTTAAACTGTAAGTTTGTATAGTTTGAATACCAGTAAATGTCCTTCTATTCTCATTTTGCAGTATTCATTACAGTAGGGAGGTTGCTGCCTGCAGTGCAGCCATCCGGCCAGTATACCAAAGTCTTTGCTCCTGGAGGGTACGTGTGACATCACTTGTCAGGGCCATAAACTGACGTAGGTTATGAAAGTGATGTCTGCACTTACCCTCTTCAGAATTTTTCTGCCGCAGTGAGCGTCTGACTCCTATTTGCCAGTTCACAGATCGCATTTTCACACCGGTTAAAGTTACCACTCCAGACCAGATGACCGCTTCATCAACCGATACATATAAGTGCCCTTTTGGGTTTTTCTTTGCCTTTTGATTACTGTTAAGATGTTCGTGTCATCTAGTAAGGGGAAGTGTGCTTGTGGGAGACAAATTCCTCAGAAGAACATGCACGAAAACTGCGTATTTTGCTTGGGCGAGGCTCACGACCATACATCCTGCCCCCTTTGCAAATCTTTCATCCCAAAAACACTTTGCAGCCATCTGGCCGAGTTAAAATTGTATTTGGAAAGTCAAAGAATGCGACATCTTGCGCCGAGCCACCGAGGAAGAAGGCCAAGAAAATCAGGCCGGAGTCCCAGGCTGCGGCTCAGGTATCCAAGCAGATTCTTGAGGTTGATGAAAGCCCGGGATCTTCTCAGACCTCCGTTTCCAAGCCAGGCTCGGGAACCTCAATGGAAGCAGGGATGGCGGAAACCTTAGATACGTCTGCTAAGGCTAATCAGCCATTAGATCCTGGTGGATGGAGGGGAACCACGACTCATTCAGTTGGAGGGCACTCCTCCTCCACTTCCACCTAAACATACATTAGTTCCGATTCTTTTTCCACCGGCTACCCCTTTGAAGAGAAAACAAAAAGTACAGCATCCTGAGCCTCAACTGGCTCCTGGATGGGAAGTATTTTCACAAAGTCTGTCTAAGGCATTTCAGGCCTTGCAGACACAAACATTACCACCTGGCCCCTCTCCTCAACCCCCTTTAGAGGTATCGGAGAAAGACTACTCTTCAGAGGAATCTGTTGCTTAAAAATCACAAATAGACTCCCCCAAGGATTTAATTACCCCAGAGGAGGAGAACTTCATTACTCCTGATTCCCAGGGGAAGAATTCACCTTTGGAGACACAGTCTTCCTCATGAGGGAGCATCAGAAGTATCTGACACCAAGAAAAGGTACTTTTACCTATTACAAATAGAGCAACCATCTCCTTCTGCTGTGCCCCCCCTTGCTACCTGATTTTCAGGATGCTTTCTTGGCTGCTTCTCAGTCCCTAGACTCACAACCACCAGCCTCAAAACATCCGTACCGTTTCTGTAAGGTCCGTCATAAAACCCAGTTCCTTTTTAAAAATCCTCCAGCAGACCTAGCAGTTATTGCAGTCTCTGCTGGTAAAACATCAAGACAGTTACAGAATATAAGAACCATGTGTTTCATAAATAACAGATTCCTCTGAAGAGGAGTAGTCTTCCTCTGATGCCTCCCTGCTGCTCTCTACCCCACAGATAAGACATTCATGGACAGACTAGGGAAGAAAGTGTATGCGTCCTCTACTCTGGGTATAAGAGCTCTCAACTACCAAACACATATGGCTAGGTTTGCCCTGAATACCATCACCAAAGCTTCTACCCTCCTCTCTGAGGCTCTTGACTCTCCCATTAAAGCCAAAATCAACACCCTACTTTCCACAGCATCCCAAGTGACTAGGCACTCCAAGTGCAGTTATGATGCTGTGGAAGTCTCATCAGAATCTGCAGCATTAGGATCAGTTTTGAGGCGATATTCCTGGGTGAGACTACAGCATCTTCCTATGGATGCACAAACAAAATTGCTTGACGCACCCCTGTTCAATAAGGCCCAGTTTGGCCAAACCACAGCAGTTTCTCAAATCCCTTCAAGGAAAAGGACTACAAAACCTTAAACATTTACTGGTATCCCCATACCCAGATACCAAAGGAACTTCCCACAAAAACCTTCCTTTGCACCCAGCTTCTCAGTCAAAGGGGCATAGACATCCAAGGAGAAGCTGTACTCCCAGGCTTCCCACCAACTCTTCCATCGCACCCTTTTGGAGTCTGACAAAACCAGACCACCTCCACTGTGACTTACCACCCTTAGACCCAAACACCCCCCTGTCCCTTCATCTCACCCTCTCCCTACCCTCCTGGCGGATAATTACATCAGAACAATGGGTCCTCTCCATCATTCAGAGGGGATATTTCATGACTTGGTGGATGTTACCACCCTTCCAGGGTATTCCTCAAACACCTACAAACCAAGCCCACCTTTTCCCACCCACCATTCAACAACTTCTAGCTCAGGGCACCATAGAACAGGTGCCCTACCCACAAAGAAGCATAGGCTTCTACTCCAGAATGCTGCTGGTACCAATTAAAGACGGCCCATTGAGGCCAGTTCTAGACTTATATTTTCTAAACCTCTTTCTCAAGGTACCCAGCTTCAAACCCCTGCTCTTACCACTCGTACCAACACAGGCTTTCATGGTAGCCCTGGATTTGAAGGATGCCTACCTGCACATTCCTATACATCCAGGTTACAGGAAATTCCTCCGCTTTGCAATAGGTTCTTGCCATTTTCAATTTTATGCCTTGCCCTTTGGAATGTCCACAGCTCCTCAAGTGTTCACAAAATGTCTAGCGCCCTTCATTGCTCACTGCATGACTCTGAGTATACAGATATACCCATATCTAGACGACCTGCTCATTCTTCATCAAGATGACCGAGTCCTTGTACTCCACCTAGAACAGGTAATTTCCACTCTAACTCAATTAGGGTTTATCATAAACCACGAAAAGTCTCACCTTACCCCCTGTCAAGACCTGGTTTTCTTGGGATGCAGAATCAGAACAGACAGAATGAAAGCCTTCATTCCAGGCCAAAGAATCCTAGACCTTTGTCTATACTTCAAAAAACTTCTCCCACTCCTCTTTGACAGCTCAGGAATTCCCAAGAATGTTAGGCCACATGGCATCCCTTATACCCATGTTGCCTCTGGCAAGACTCCAAATGCAAAAAATCCAGTGTATCCTAAAAATCTTATGGAGCCAACACTCCCAGCCCCCTGGACTCACTCCTTCCCCTACTTCAGTGTCTGAAGAGGGAACTCCAGTGGTGGATATCAGCAATTCACCTCAACCAAGGAGCCCCCTACAGGTTCCAGCACCCCTACAACAGGTCTGCATGTACACATCCGACTTGGGGTGGGGTGGGGTGCAGTGCAGTGCTACTAATAAACCAGAATCCATTCTCTGTGCAAGGCAAATGGTCCAATCTAAGACAAAAGGACCATACCAACATCAAGGAAGTGAGAGCACTACTGTTAGCCAAACTA
The DNA here is from genome assembly GCF_019279795.1 of Protopterus annectens. Classification (NCBI taxonomy): domain Eukaryota; kingdom Metazoa; phylum Chordata; order Ceratodontiformes; family Protopteridae; genus Protopterus; species Protopterus annectens. The sequence goes on along the minus strand of NC_056739.1, from coordinate 1,020,576,511 downwards.
ACATTAAAGTCAGCTCTTCAGCCAGGAACCCTGAAAGTGATCACAGACAATGACTGTCCTGTGGTACGTAAACAAGCAGGGGGAACAACGTCCTACTCTCTGTGCAGCCTGGCCATCCAGATATGCCAGCATCGTCACTCCAGATTCACCTAGTAGCAGTGTATATTCCCTCAACAGAGAATGTTATGGCAGACGCACTCAGCAGAACTTCAGCTCCCTCTCACTAATGGATGCTTCACAGAGACGCATTCCTGGACTTTATCCACAGGTGGGGTACTCCACAAGCAGATCTCTTTGCCTTCCCCCAGAACAGACAGATGCCCAGATTCTGCACAAGGTACCCACATCCACAAGCTTGGAAAGTGGACACCTTCTTTTCTGGGTAAGGAATGTACCTCTTTGCCTTCCCTCCCTTTACTCTGATTTAGAAAGTCCTCCTGAAAATACAAAGGAACAAACCCAAACTCCTGTTGGTGTGACCCCCTTTTGGCCAAGACAGCATTGGTTTCCCCTTCTCCACCTACTAGCCAAGGGCAATCATCACAGGTTACCCCATTGAATAAACCTGCTCACACAGGACAGGGGATCCCTACTACACTCCCAGGTGAACAATCTGAAACAGTCCTTACGGGTGATAGAGTTCTAATCCCCTGCAGACACCTATACTCAGAGGATGTACTCAATGGTATGCAAGAGGCCAGAAAACCTAGTACCAGGAGAAATTATGTATCTAAATGGAACAGATTCTCCAAGTGGTGTCAACGGAAAAACCAGGACCCTCTGACTACCTCTATACTATGATCCTTTCCTATTTGTGTGAGCTACTTCACTCAGGACTAGCTTACTCTTCAGTCAAAGTCCATTTATCTGTCATCTCTGCTTGTCTGCCCATATCACCTCCTCTGGCTTCCAGATTGCAAGTCAAGCTTTTTCTGAAAGGGGTACTTCATATCAGACCCCCTCAGAAAGCCTATAACCTCTCCTTGGGACCTGAATTTTGTACTAGAAAAACTTACATTGCCACCTTTTGAACCAGCTCATTCAATATCCCTGAAAGTGTGCACCCTGAAAACAGTTCTACTAGTGGCCCTCACCTCCGCCAGGAGGGTATCAGAAATACAAGCCCTTTATGGCTACCTCTCCTTATCTTATTTTCCACAAGGACAGAGTTGCCCTCAGGACCATCCCCTCCTTCATGCCTAACGTGGTTAACGAACTTTCATTAAACCAGACCACATTAACCTGCCGGTTTTCTACCCTCATCCAAAAAATTCCTGAGAGAGGACTCTCTATTCCTTGGATGTCCACAGGCAACTGAGGTACTACTTAAACAAAACCAGACCTGTCAAAGTCTGATCAACAGTTCATCTCCTTCCATCCAAGAGCTCTAGGGAAGGTAGTCTCCAAGAAGACCATTTCTTAATGGATCTCAAAATCCATTGGCATGTGCTATTCCTATCATGGAAAATCCTTGCAGAGTCATGTCAAACCTCACTGTACCAGGGCAGCTGCCTCTTTTTCAAAGGGATTGACTATGCTTCCATTTTAGAAGCTGCACTTGGACTTTGGTTCACACCTTTACCAAACATTACAAACTGGACCTAGCCTCCAGAGCAAGAGTGGGGTTTGCCAGGTCAATTCTCCAAGGCCTCATTGACCAGGGAACCCAGTCCTACACCCAGGCTCATACCTAAAGTTCTGGTACTCTCCTTACTGTAATGAATACTGCAACATGAGAATAGAAGGACATGGAAGAGTTGTAAGAACTTACCATAACCTTAGATGTCCTTCTCTTCCATGTTGCAGTATTCAGTCCCACCCACCTCCCCCTGTACCTTACCTAACATACCATGGTGTACCTGTGGGGGACATAGTCATTCTCTCCCTACTAAACACAGCTTACCTACTACCCTAGGTCTAGTTTACATGCAAGTCTAATGGTCTCCCTATTATGACCCTCTCTTAACCTGCAGGAGTACTACTGTATGCGGCAGTTCATTCTGAAGAGAGTACATGCAGATGGCACTTTTATACCCTACGTCGGTTTATGGCCCTGACAAGGGACGTCACATGTACCCTCCAGGCGGAAAGACTTTGGTATACTGGCCGGATGGCGGCACTGCAGGCAGCAACCTCCCTACTGTAATGAATACTGCAACATGAAGAGAAGGACATCTAAGGTTATGGTAAGTTCTTACACAACTTTTCTTTCCTCATGGGCCACATGAAACTAAAACTATAAAGGACGGAAGTCAGGACTTCAGTAGAGTTGCTGGGTCTGTACAACACCAGTTCCTAGGGTGCCAAGTGCTCTCTGAAATTTGACTTGTTACTCTTGAGGCATCAAGCAGAGCAACTGCTTTAGGATTGGTCATCATAAGGTATGCCTTGTTCAAGGAACTGCCCTTTACTGACCATGAAGAGTGAAACTCCACTCATTGCATCCGATATCTCCAGGTGCATCTGCAGTTAACACCTACTGCCGCCTCTTGGTGTCAAATATTGCTTGTTCATATTTGCATCAATAATTCTAAAACCATACTATGTACAAGGTTTTAAAATATTTCACTTTAAAGCTTACACAATAGCAAACTCAAATGTATTAATATTTGACCTTTGCGTAGTGTAGGTAAATAGATATTAACTGTTATATAGATATAATTTTCACATTTTTTTTAATATCTTAATAACGAAGTAACATAGACAGAACACCTTAGTTTCGTATGAAATCTCTCAGCTAGATGAATAAAATCAGTGTGTGTAACGTGAGTGGTTGCTGTGATATTGTAAGTTGTTTACAAAATATTACAAATGTAGTAGTAACTGTATTTACTGTGACTTATAAAATTCGGTTTAAGACCTAGAACCAAAAGAATACTACCAATATAAAAATAGTTTGTCATTTATACTTCTTCCATAATCCTTATGGTTTCAGAGATATGAACATTTGTTTGAAATGTGAGGACATAATCTGAGTCTGTGAAAAGGCATAGGCTCCACCCATTGGAAGTTGCAATGCGAACTTCCTGAGGTCCATTGGAGTGAATGAGTTAATGCCCCACGGGCAAGGATGGTCCCTTTGCATCCCAAGATCAAAGAGTCTGCAGAAGACTGTGAAAGAAGGCAAAGACTATGCAGAAAGTCAAAGACTTACTGCAGGTCCCACCACTTAGATTCAGAAGAAACTGCCTTACAAAGAGATGGTCCTTTTCTGCTCCAAAACTAAGAACCAAAACCCAGAAAAACTTCAAAATCCAAAATCCTGACCTCGGAGACAGCGCACTGTGAATGAACAAACACGAGATACATGTATCCAAATAAAGCTTATTGCCACTATCTAGTTATATTAAATGTATACCAGAACAGCTTGTTCTTAAAACACATCAACTAAGCACTTTCATCTCTTGTTTAGTTTGCTTCAGTCCAGATCAAGAGCAGAAAGAACAAAACAGTTAAGTACCTCAAAGTAGCAAGCCACTCTTGAATCCAGTCCAGAATTATACCTCGTTGTTTCACAAGAAAAATACAGTTCCTTAACCAGTGTTTCTAGAACATCAGGCTACGGGATACCATATTAGCCAGTGAGCTTCAGGACTCCAGGGTATATGGTCTCCTGCATCTTCATGATGATCTTGGCTACGCTTCATATGAAGAATATCCCATGGTACTTGAAAAATGTACAGTGCCAGTGCCAGCAGTCCTTACAGCTCCAGGCCCCTCTTCTTCCTACCTCAAGGAGTTCCTATAGTGAATAGAATGCCTGCTGCCTTAATCAAGTACAGACTAGTTCCAGGTGCTCACTACTGATGCCTGAGATCATGCCTGAAGCATCCTTTCAGGGGGAATGAAGGTGCAAGGCAGGTGGGACAATGCATTCATGAAGTAGCACATCAGGTTGAAAGAATTTAGGGTGATGCAGAAAGCTCTGTGGCTTTCAAAGAAAAGTGTACACCAGATGCACTACTGATGAGTACAGACAATACCACAGTGATGTGGTATATTAACAAATAATGAGAGTTCTCTGTAGCAGATGGCCATACAGCTTTGGGAGACCATTAAGAAGATGGGACCATCCCTCATGGCACAGGATCTGCCATTGTCAGAGAACAATCTGGCAGACGGTTGCAGAAGATCTGTGGTATATCCTCACAAATGGATACTGAAATGGCAGTATTCTACAACCCCCTCACATAAGTGGGGTATGCTAGAGGTAGACCTTTTTGCCTCAGAAGAAAACGGAACAAATCTGAAAGCTTTGCTCAAGGGCCTCAGCAAGTTGTGCCTGGAGGACAGATGCCGTCTCCATCTTTGAACAGGTCATTTTCTGTATGCCGTACCTCTACATCACCTTATCCTCACGGTTTGTTAATGAGGATGGGCCTAAGCTAATCCTGATAGTACCCTTTTGACCCATACAGCACTGGTTCTACATAATCCACTGCATGGCTATGGAGAATCCTTAGATTCCACCACTAGAGATGGATCTCCTAACCCAGAACAGGGGATTTCACTGTACGCCCTCACTTGCTGATTATGAAGCTGACAGGTGGATTGACAAATTTTACACACTTTTTGTACATATTGTACATAGTTTCTTGTTTTATTTTATTTTTTTAAGATTATTTTGCTTGTTAAGTTTATATATTTCTGTGTATATTTAATGTGCAAGATAGTAATGGCATTGCTTTGAAAAGCAGCTTCCTTGGCATCTTTCTTAAGAGATTTCTTAGGCAGTGATTTAACATGCTTTGTTGAAAGGAGGCTGTTGGACAGGTTTCAGCTTCTGACTGTATACCTGGATGGTTTCTATGAAAAATGATACTTCTGGAATTTGATCCTTCTGGCAAGATTTAGCATTATTCCTTTTTTCTAATAACTTCCTATGTTCCATAGCAGAATTAACAATTGTCATACTCTGTGTGACGGAGGCATCCTGAGTTTAGGCCTTCAGATTTTTTTAGGTAGTCTTCCAACCTTGGTCAAGCACGTGTTTGAATGGCAACTCCTGTCAGGTGGCAGGCTTCTATCTACCAATGAAAGTTTTTGCTAAGGACATCTTGTAATCTATAAACAAGTAATTATACTAGCACCAAGAAATCCTACATCTCCAAAATGGTACGATTCTTTTGCTGGTGTATGGCCAACACATGCTGAATTGCCTCTAGTCCTCTCCTTTGTTGACATCTCTGAGACTTTTGATAAGCCTGCACACCGTATGACCTCTGGGCCTGTTCCCACTGTAATGACCCAGTTGGATGCCAACATGGAACAGCGTTCTGGCACATTGTGTTTGACCAGTTAGATGACTGTTAAAGCTGCGAACCCGAGCTTGTAATTTTGGTGGGATCAGATGGTGTTCCTCAGATGATAGTAAATTAGGATGTCCTTGGTTCCTTTATGGAGGCACGTCCACAGTCAGGCCTTTCACATTTGGTTTCTTTATTCATCCGTAAAGTAACAAACAAAAAGATTAAATGTTTTATCTCTTGCTACACTTGCACCCAGAGATGTTCTACAGGAATGGTAGTATGTTTTCCTCGAGGACTTTTGAAGCCCCCACAGTTTTTTTTGCCTGTACACTCTTCTCCTCTGAAGAGGTAGGAGAAATACTTCCTCTGAGTAAGATTCTTCCTCGGAATCAGACTCCAAGCCTCTTGATTACTCCTCTTCCCCAAGAAGGAAAAATCTTTTAATAATACGGGTTAAAATATGATGCAGCATTTTAATTGGGATGGTAATCAACTCTGAACCTCAGAAGTGATAATACAGTTTATTGTGCATGAAATTTCCCAAGCCTTCTGCTGTCCCTCCCATATTACAAGCTTTAGAGAACACTTTCCTCTCAACTTGTGTAGCTCCAGAGTCTCAACCACCTGCACCAAAAAAGTCTGACGGGTATTATAAAGTCTGTGAGTGAGAGTCACAAGTACTTTTGCAAGAACTGTACTGATGATCATGCAGTTATTTTTACAGACTAAGACAAGCCATGCAAACTTTCTGCATCCACAATGCCTTACCTAGTTACAAAGGGCAGTGGACGGGTATGGAAAGCAAAGGTAAGGTGTACACTTCAGCTGCATTAGCTTTCTATGCTACTAATCATACAACCCCTATGATCAAGAACCTGCTATCCATTTAGACATGTCTTCACTTGTGTCTAATATACATAACTGTGACTCTAGGTTTGCACTTCAAAGTATGATTTCTTCTGCTTCTCGGTTTGCATGTCACTCTAACTGTGCATATGATGTTGTACATGCCTTCTTCCAGGGCTGCTGCTATTGAGTCTTTTCTTAGGTTCATAAGTAGTTACTAGGCACAAAGTTCTGGAGCACATTAAGAAGCCTAGCCCAAGTTTTTAATTTCCCCAAAGCACTATTTGGTTAAATGAATTGTTCAGAGTCACACATTCAGAAAATGAAGGTGGAAAGATAGAAACCCTGTACCGTTGGCACAGGAAGCAGCTCATTCAAGTTAGAACTTTAGTCCTTTGGACTAAGTAGTAAACAAAATGAGGATGTTCTTAGATGGTTTTCTGTCTTGCACGCCATTTGCTCCCAGATGATGTGAAATCCAAACTCATGGGTACCCATTGGATAAAGATTACCTCTTGGTCCCCCTTTTGCTGAGGGTTTCAAATAAAAAAAATGGAGGAAATGAGTAAAATGTATACAGGAATAACCACATTGAATACACAACGTAACCTTGGAAATACCAAACTAATAACAGTAAAACCGAGGTATTAGCAGGTCAGCTGTAGGAATTACACATCTGTGGCCCAAGATAAAAATAAAGCTTTTAATGAAGTCCTTGGAAGGCAGCACAAAATGAAGTGCTTTTGTGCGTTTAACCATTTGGCTCTTCTCTCTAAGGCTTGCCACTTATTTCTAACTTTCTTGATTCTGAGGGAAAGACATTTGCCTTGTCCCTGTTAGGGATTTCTTCACAGGTAGCTCGCCATTCCATTAAATGTAGTTATGATGCAGCAGTTGCTTCTTCTAAGGCTGTGCTTTTAGCTCTATGTTGAGATATTCCTGGCTATGGCTTCAACCTCTGCCTGATGATGTTAAGGCTAAGTTGATAGATGAACCTCTGGACAGCATATTTTTGTTTGGTTGTGCTACTGCTAATTTCAGTCCCTGCAGGAAAAAGGCAAGGAGTTACAGGACCTGAAACATATTTTTGTTTCCTCTGTGCCAAAGTTTGATAAACTATCCAAATAAACTGGCTTTTATTAGAAAGCAGTCTTGACCTCCTAAAGGCAAGAAGGGGTGGTAGGAGGGCTCCCCCTGCTAAGTCTACCCAGACCCAACCTACTCAGAAGCCTCCCCATTTCCTGATGAACCTGGTGTTTAACTACCCACTTCTTCCCAGCCACATTCCTGTTTCTCACTGTCTTTCTCTCTCTCTCTTCCTGGTAGGTTAAGCATAACTCAGGATTTCTGGGTTCTTTCCATCATTCGCCAGGGTTATTTCCTGGCTTGAACATATCTTTCCCCCTTTTTATGGGCATTTCTCAGCCACCTCAAGACCAGTTGGACTTTTTTCCAGAGGTGCTTCAGGGTCTTTTGACTATGGGAACTGTTCAAGAGGTTCCAGCTCCTCAAAGGGGAAGGGGTTTTATTCCAGAATGTTTTTGTTCCCCAGGAAAGAGGGCACTTGGAGACCTATTCTGGATCTTTCTCACTTGAATACCTTTCTGAAGGTTCCTTCCTTTCGAATGTTGTCCCTTCTGACTTTGCTCCCTCAGCTGCTTCCTCAGGCTTTTATGGTTTCTCTGGATCTCAAGGATGCTTACCTCCACATCCCTATTCATTCCATTTTCAGGAAGCATTTGCGTTTCTCTGTTGCATCTTGGCATTTTCAGTTATCTGCTTTGCCATTTGGCCTCTCTACTGCCCCAAGGGTATTCACCAAATGCCTAGCTCCTGTGATTGCTGTTTGCAGGCTCAAGGGCCTTCAGGTCTTTCCGTATTTAGACAACTTGCTTATTTAAGCCTTCTCTCCAGAGATTCTTTTACAGCACCTTCAGTTTGCCATTGCTCTGTTGCAAAGCCTGGGGTTCGCTGTTAATTTTCAAAAGTCATTGCCCCTGTCACAGGATTGTGTTTTTCTAGGATGCAGGATCCAGACTGTTCCTATACTAGCATCCCTGCCTCCTCCCAAGGTCTTAACTCTGATCTCCTTTTTTAGTTCCTTCTTCCTCTGGTTTTGATTACAGCCAGGGAATTTCTGAAGGCTCCGGGATTAATAGCATCCAACAATCCCTATGCTTCCCTTCTCTAAATTGCAAATGAGAAAGGTTCAGTGATATCTAAAGTCAGTTTGGCTTCAACATTCTTATCTAGATATTCCAGTTCCTCCTCTTCCATGTCTGAAGTTGGAAATTCAGTGGTGGATTTACCAACTGACCTTGAATCCAGGGCTCCCCTTTCAACCTCTGCTTCCCTGTCAGGAGCTGTTCACAGGTGGCTTTCTTCAGGAACCTAAAGGTGCAAGGCCTCTGGTCTCCTCAGCAGCCAAGGAGCACATCAATATCAAAAAGATGAGTTCTTCTGTTGGCTCTAACTGCTTTCCATCCTCTGTTTTCTCCAGGGCTCCTAAAGATCTTTGCAGACAACACCACAGTGATGTGGTATGTCAACAAACAAGGTGAGACAAGGTCCTGTCTTCTCTGCAGATTGGCACTTCAGGTTTGGGAGCTAGCTATTCAGTACCAAGTGGCACTTCAGGCAGTGTACATTCATTCAAGTCAGAATTTTGTGGCAGACTCCCTGAGCAGGTCCATAACACAATCTCATGAGTAAATGCTTCACAGGGATGTATTTCTGGACATTATCCACCAGTGGGTTATTCCTCAAGTAGATCTCTTTGCCTCCACTCTGTCCTCTATTTTATGCCAGGACACCATGTCCTTTGGGCTGGAAGATGGATACCCTATCTTTTTCATGGAAGAGGATGCTTCTTTGTCTTCCCTCCCCTTCCTCTCATTCCAAATGTCCTTTGCAAGATAAAACAGAATGTTTCCAAAATCTTGCTGGTGACTCGCTTTTGGCCCAGACAGCATTGGTTCACTCTTCTGCATTTAGCCAAGGGCAATCATCATAAATTACCTCACAAGGTGGATCTTCTCACACAAGACAAGGGATCTTTCATCCATCCCCACCTGTCCACTCAGGGTGACAGGATTTTGATTCCCTATAGACACCTTTTTTTCTGAGGACATGCTTCAGGTTCTGCAGTATGCCAGGAAACGCACTATTAGGAAATCCTACTTGTCCAAATGGAAAAGGTTTTCTGTTTGGTGCTTTTCTTATAACCTGGACCCACTTACTGTGGATGTTCCTTTGTTTCTCTTATTTATGTGAATTGCTTAATGCTGTGTTGGCATATTCTTCTATTAAAGCCCTCCTCTCAGCTATTTCTGCTTGTCTGCCTTTAGCTCCTCCTTTCGCCTGTAGGTTCGAGGCCAAACAGTTTCTTAAAGGCATCCTTCATATTAGACTTCCCAGGATCTTAATTTTGTTTGGGTGAAATTAGCACAGGCTGTTTTTCAGCCTCCAGCTTCAGCTTTCTTACAGCATTGTTCTTGGAAGACTGTTCTTTTGTTAACCACTACTTCTGACTGGTATTTGAGCTTCAAGCCCTTATGGCTATTCCTCCTTTTTTCCTTTTTCATAAGGATAGAGTTTTCCTTCATACTACTCCTTTTATGTGTAAGGTGGTGAATGAGTTCTCTTAATCAGCCTATTTATTTGTCTACTTTGTTCCATTTTCTGCAATCTGCTAGTGAGAAGGTGTTGCACACTTTGGATGTGCATAGGTAACTCAGATTTTATTTGGACAAAAGTAAAGCTTTTCAGAAATCTGATCAGCTTTTTGTTTCTTTTCATTCTATTTCATTGGGTTTAACGGTTTCCAAGTAGAGTATTTCCTCTTGGATTTCTAAAGGCATTTCCTTTTGTTCTTATCATGGTAAGAGCCTTCTTTCTTCTGTCAAGGCTCACTCTACTAGGGCTGCAGTGGCTTCTGGTGCTTTCTTTAAGGGTTTGGGTACTAATTCTCTCTGAGGTGGCTACCTGGACTTCTTTGCATATCTTTCCAAGCACTGCAAGTTGGTTGTCATATCCAGGGCTAGAGCTGGTTTTTCTAGGGCCATTCTTCATTGGTTCTAGAAGGCTCTGCTGGTCCTTCCTCATCCCTCTCTTCTTCCCAAATTTTGCAGTCTTCCTCATGTTAAGAATACTGCAACAGTGAAATTGAACGACGTAATACAGTTGTGTAAAATCTTACCATAACAATAGATGTTCTTTTTGCTGTTGCAGTATTCACTCCATCCCTCCTCTTCCTGGTCCTTTGTCCTTCTGGATGTGTGTATTACCCTCTGGTATCCTAGGGCTGGCGTTCCTTCTGGGGCTGTCAGTTCTCAGGATGTACATCTGGATGTCACCTTTTATGCCCTATGCCTAGCACAGGGAGCATATGTGTGACATACGGCGTATCCTTAACCTAAAGGCTTTGGTATACTGGCCAAAGATTGGGCCGCCCTTAGCAGGGGATCACTCATGTTAAGAATACTGCAACAGTGAATTGAGGGACTTCTACTGTTATGGCAAGATTTTACACAACTGTACTTTTAGTGGCATCCTACACACCAACCCCCCCCCCCCAAAAATAGTAATGTATTCATTCTTCATGGAACCTGAATTATGTGCTTAAGAAGTTAACTTTACCATGTTTTGAACTTCCTCCTTCTTCAGCATTCTTAAAATTTTGTGCTTGGAAAACTAGTTCTTTTGGTAACCCTATCCTCTGCAAAGAGGTTTTCTGAGCTACCAGCGCCATGTCCTCATGGAGTCTTTTAGAACTAATCCACCGTTATGCTTAAGGTGATTACTGACATATCTCTGAATCAGTCTGTTCACTTTCTTCCATTTTTCTTAGTTAATGGAAAGGGGAAAATTACATTAAAAACATGAGGTAAAGTCTAGGTTAATATCTACCACAGGCACTTTCCGGTTAGACTAATGTGAGACACTACGCTACTACATTTGGAGTGAAAGCAGAATCTGCAGAACTGAAATGGTAAGAAGAAACAAAAATGTGCATGACAACACTGACTATATTTGAATGCATTATATATGCATAGGCATGTATTCAAATGTAGATACGAGACTTACACTGGTTATCATGGAGAAGGGGGCAGTTGGTGGAAAAATTGGACTGGTAAAGAGGGGAACAAAAAGTAGATGTCAAGGTTTACTGTTGCACTGACCCTCCTGAAGAAGGCATTTTAAAGTTTCATTGGGGCAGGTCTGGGGAGACAGGGAGGGAGAAGCCCACCCCCCCCCAACCAGTGGATATATGTAATAGTCCATGTGAGGAGGCACTGAATTCAGAAAGCAGGATGTTTCAGTAATGGGGCATGTGTAGAAGCCCTAATGATGGGCGTATATACTATTAGTTGATTGGAGTCCTCTACTAGAAAGGAAGATATTTTTCTGGTGATCACAGAGCCAAATTTACTTTGGTCATGACAGTTTGATTTTTGTTGAAGCAGTCCAGATTAAAATTGATTAGTTGATATTTTCTACCTTTACTCATTTGCTATCTGCTACTGTTTGGATTTATAGATGATTTTCTTGTGTCCTTTCTTTGTTAAAAAAAAGTAAATGCAAAATTTGCTTGTTTTGTTAGGGCTCCACTTCCTCTGTTATTGCCATGGTTATAACACTTGCTGTGAAGTTAAGCTTTCACCAGAGAGCAGCAACAATATTATAAGACCATTTTAGCTTTCTCTTTATTCGTGTCGTCCTGTGTTAACTGTTCCTTCCTTCTTTGGTATACTGCATTTGTATACTGTAGAGCTGTAAATGAGTTCTTCTTTTTAGAGAAGAAAATAGAATGCTAATAATTAATCTTTATGTTGTTGAGAGCAGTATCTGTGCACTGTCTTGGCATTTCCTCTTTTTTTTTAATAGCGGACATGTTGAAGCAAGTTAAACTTACTGTATTAATACTGATAACAAGCACTGTTCCCTTTTTACTGCTGGTTAATAGTTCAACTGGTGTCTAATTGCTGCTACTTTGCTGTCAGTGTCACTGATGTCTGAATGAGGCACTTGACAGCCTTGACTGGACCATCAATCCTTATAAAAGGCCTTAATGGCACCACAGGGTACCACATGGCAGATTCTCAATTATGATCCATAACTGAATTAGAGTAACAACATCGTTTGGAGAGGTTGTTTATTAGTGAATGAGTCAGATGAAATGTATTTTCTTTTCCTTTAGGGCAGGCAGTGCAGTGTAGTTTTTTTTTTTTTTTTTTTTTTTTTTTCTCATGCTAGAAATTCTATTTTAGAATCTGCTTTTGATCATTTTGGCCTTATTATTTTGAGGCTGTCATTTACAAATTCTCATTATTTTATTGGCTAAATACATATATTTTAGGAAATTGAAACCTTTAAGTTATAGCTATAAAACTAAGTTTGTTAGGGTGCACGTATTTTCATGAATACATGTGCTTGATCTTCAAAAATGAATTGACTAGTTTTAGTCATTTTTCAGACCACCACTGCATGTTGGGATGTCTGCAGTGTAAGGTATTAAGTTTATTTGAGAGAGGAAGGAGCTGCTGCTGTAGGATTTCAGGTTTCTAAAGTACATGTGTTCATTAACATTGTCCTGGTATCACCATGCAGGCTTGCATTTTGCTTGTTAATGCTACGCAAAGCATTAAAGTGCAGAATTATGTTCTGTCCTTTTTTTGTAGGATTGCATAATCCTGTTTTTGTGAAAGACATTTAAATTGAGCTGAAGCTGTTTTAATATTGTACGTCTTTCTGCTTCATTTTTTCTTTACTCATTGTTTAATGCCTTGCTTTGTAGTATATGTTTGAAAAACTGCTGTTATTCTGTACTTATGCTAGTGTCAGCCATAAAAATAAAAAAAAGTAAAGGGTTTATTTGTTTTACATTTGTTAACTGGGTGAGTAGACTGGCCTGAAGACCCTTATAAGCCATGACCCAGGCGAAAGGCACAAACAGAAAATATGAAGTAACATAGACATGTTGTGTGTATGGGTGTTGCGTATGTGTGTGTGTGTGTATATATTTGAGTGTATCAGCAAACTGCAAACACTCGCAAGAGCGAACGAACACAGACAAAGTGATTATTTTACGTGATGATCAAACAGCAAAACAAACAAAAAACGAAACACTTTTTTTGGACCTTTCACACACCCTGCCAATTATAAATACTATAGCAATAACTCATAGCTGTGTGTGGGTAATGCTGGATTTACCAACAATTGGTGTGGTTTGGTCACAAGGGCAAATTGTGAGTGACCAAACATAGCCGACCGTGGGTAAATCCAGCATTACCCGCACCCAGCCATGGGTTATTGCTATTGTACAACGACATTATTTAAGAAAGTACTTACTTTATTTATGTCTTAGTATAATGGCGACATGACGTTCTTCCACATTGTTTCCAGGTTTAGCCCTTTGATGATGTACTGCACATGCGTATGGAACTTGCGTTCCCATGCTTACACATTACATCAGTGCTTTAGAAAGCAAGCAATAGAGAAAGGTGTTTTTTTTTTTTTAACTGTAATCTCAGGACAGTTTTGAGGTTCAAGAGAGACTGGATAATCAGGTATGTTTCTTTAGTTATGCAGAGCATACCTGATTTTCCTTGCATTTTCTTTGCTCTTGTATGTACCTTTCGACCTCTTATTTCAAGAAATATGGACAAACATAAATAAAGGAGGGGACCGATTATTAATGTTGCTCTTATAAACTTAAATATCTGTGAGAATAATTGTGCATGGTCATTTGAAGCAGTTTATCTACAATAATACCGCAATGCCTGTAGTTCATCTTTTTGTTAAGTGAAGGAGACTACCTATGCTGTATTTCTATGTCTTATTGGAATGGCTGAGTGTAAAGCATGCAAATGCAGAGTAATTAACCAAGTTTCCTGCATAACTGCGAGTGCCTTTAATTTTAAAACAAAATTGAATGTTTATCTGTTGGTCTAAAGTGTCAATTTCTGTGTGTTTATATATGTAGTCATGGTTTTATCTCCCTTTGCCACATGGCTGGCTGTCTCTTTCGGTTTTTTGAAAGGGTCTCTCAAAAAAAAAAAAAAAAAAAAAAAAAAAAAAAAAAAAAAAACCTTACCAATCCTTATTTGGTGTCATGTTCCTACCATGCCTCCATTTCTATTGCTTTGGTTTTAATTTCCCTTGTCTGTGGCCCCCTCTAAAACTGAGTAGCAGCTACTTTCATTCTTTACCCTTTGCATTATCAGACCCTTTATCTGGGGTTTCTCTAGTCAATAATTTTCCTTTGGCTTTTATTTTTATTTCCTGTAACACTAAATTTCCCCTTTTCTCCCTTTTAATGGGATAGAGATTCTTACCACATTCTACATAGCTACCATTGTCTCCCTCCCCACTTGCTTCCATCCTACCCTGCTTTACTTTGTCACCTCCTGCCTCCTTCATAAAACTTCTTACCTGGTTGGTTGGGTGTTTATTTTCATTTCTTTGCCAGGAAAGTGCGACTAGGAATTAAAATCCCTTTTCAGAGGAGGCCCGGGGGGAAAAAGCTCCATGCATACATCTACAAAGTTATTACGACAATGTGTAAAATCTCTATTAAAGCAAACAAGTTTATGAGGTTATAACTTGGACATATCTAGAGTTCAGCAATGAATTAACTGCATTGTGCGTTAAAGTGAATGTTTTATAAAAAAAATGTACAAAGACAGTTTTGTAGGTAGCACTCTAGTATGCATAGATTAAAGTGCATTTTTTTATAAAAAATAATGCAAAGATAGCTTTTGTAATTATACTGTACAGTTTTGTTTATAGAAAGACACTGTTGGAGATGGGCAGTCAAGTGGTGAGTGAGTAATAATTGGTAACCAGGTTGGGATTATACAAATGTGAAACAATGTAGAGAGAGTGTGAGTGATATACTGTTGAGTAGTGGAAAAGGACCATGGATAAGGATAGGAAAATGAGTTGAGATGGAGATTAAGTTCTAGGAGGGATGACTTAGGAAAGCGTTTATGGCAGAAGATGTGCAGCGGGCGTTATGATCTGACCAGAGAGATTTGTGTTTGGGATAAGATGTAAATGAGAACCTTGAGAAGGTCATTGATACATTAGGAGAGTACTCTGATGATGGTTAGTTTAGAAGAAACGAGTCTGCAGAAGAGAAGCGCTGTAGTTTGTGATAGCAGTATGTTGTTGTTTGGGGAGAAGTGGAAGGAGAGGGAAGAGCTAGTCAGGTGGTTCAGAGCAGTGACATTTCAATGTGTTAAGAAGGAATGGTTTGTTCATCATGGTGCATTTATTTGGCAGAGAGAGATTGGGAGGGAGTTTCACTGTTTAGTGAGTTCTCTTGAGAATTGAGAGAGAGTAACAGTTATTGGACGTATTTAACATGACTAGACTGTACAAAAAGGGTAATCGGTGCAGTAGACTGCTGAGACAGGGACAGACGTGTGAATTTTGGAGGATTTTTGTGTGATCTCTAGTTATTTAAGAGGTTGGGAAAGTTGAGCCAGTTTAGCCATTTGAGTGGTGTGGTGTGTTCTTTCAGGAAGGCTGGTGGCAAACTTTGTAAGCTTTGTAAACTTATTTGCTCAAATTGTGAGAGTTATGTTAATTGTAGATTTATTAAGATTGCAGGGGCATATATCAGAGGAGGGAGAAGGTTGCCTTCTGTGCTTGATCAGACAAAAAACTATGTTGAAGTCAGATTCAGAAGGAAGATGGTTAGGTTGTGATGGTTTGCCTTTGTTTAAAAGTTTAGAAATGGGAGACCAGCACACTTCTGGGATTTGGTTTAAAGGATCTTTGGGGAGAGGAAATACTTTTTTTTTTTTTTTTTTTAATCTGAATTTATTTTGTGTGGATATTCCTGGGCATTCCTTTGGTAAGTACAGATTAATCTTTCCTTGTCTCTTTTCACCCATGGTGAAGACCCTTCCTTCAATTAATTTTTTTGTTCACTTCCCATTTTTAGCCATTAAAATGCACAGTAATGCTCCTCCCTACTCTTTTATTAGCCTGTCTGCCTCACCCAGCCAACATTAATATATCCAGAACACACCTGCACCAGACATTATCTAGACTTAAAAACACAAACAAACTTAAACTTGAGTGACTTTAGTGTTTACCTCCTAAACCCTACCAATACTGATGCACCAGACGTCTTAGCCAACCTTTGCTTAACTCAGATGATAAATGAACCCAACAAGACCACAGTGAAAACCAAAAAAAAAAAAAATCCTCTCTACTAGACCTTCTCATAATTAATATTCTGAAAAAAAAAATTAATGACCTACAATTCCTGTCGCCTAACTTAATTCTGCCCAATTTTAATTACTGTGAAGCACACAGAAGCAAAACTTCTCCCTTCAGTTAACTCCCTCTAGCCTACATCTAAAAATAAATAAATAAAACTGTTATTTAATTTAAAGAAAAGTCATTGTCCAGCATTCTTACTAAACAGCCTAATGAGGTGGTTCAAACCTTAACAGACCTACTCCTGTACCATCAAAACCAACATTTCTCTATTGTCACAAGACTTATTGTAAATATACACAAGTTACTAGTGACTACCTAAAGAACTTAAGGCCTTGTACAAGCTAATTGAAGCAGCATGGCAACAGTGGAAGCAACACCCCACACCAGAAAATGACACGTTTACCTGTCTAAAAATCTAACAGAAAAGGCAATCTGCAGGCATTAGGCCAGCTTCCTATAAACAAAACAAAAATTCCTGAAGAATAGTCAGAAACGTTCTAGAATCTTGTGAATCACATTACTGGTTGCTCACAGCATAGACAACCCTTAAACTCGAACTATTCCCTCAACATCAGGATAACTAACTGTCCTATACTTCTTGAATGAGTTCTCCTGACTCACTGTACTCCCCACACCATGTGTCTACTTAAAATATCCTCAAAACAAATCACCACTAACTTGGAACAAATTTATGCTGCAGGCACCCCTGATGCAAATGGTCTGCTACCATAGTGTAGCCAGCTGTGCAAATAGCACAGTGCAACACCACTTCAATGTTTGTACAACTTCTGCCTCAAGAGCAACATAATGTACAGTGTATGGAAACCGGACATGATTAAGCCCATTCCTGGACTACCTTAGCCACAGACCACAAAGGACATTCGACCAGTCTCAGTCCTCCTAACAGTTGGGAAGATTTTTTTTTTAAAATGGGTTCACAGTTAACTGAATACATATACTGCATTCTTACACCCCATCAACATAGGTTTTGGTCAAGTTTGTAGTACCATGATTGTCTGTGTACCTTTACAGATCATCCTTTGCAGTAAGGATGATGGTCTCTACACAGGTGCAATATTCATAGACCTAATCAAGGCATTTGATCTAGGCAGTCATGATCTACTGTTCATCTGTCTCATATTAACAGGTGTCAGCAATGACTCCCTACCCTGGTCTTCTAGCTTCCTTGCAAACATTCTTTTAATGTCCAGATAGGAGTTCAGACCCCCCCCCCCCCTGCACAACCAGAAGTGTGCCACAAAGATTGGTCTTTTCTCTTCTATTTTTGCTGTTCATCAATAGCCTCCTACAGCACTTCTCTTAACTTCCCTGCTTATGTATTCAGATGGCATGGTGTTCTAGAGTACCAGTAACTTCCTTGACACCATAGGAGAAGATCTTGAGCAAGATCTAAATGTCTTGGGACAATGGCTCACTTAACACAAACTGATCCTGAGTACCACTAAAACCAAATCAGTGATCTTTGTGTAGTTAGCAGATCTACCTTTCCAGACTTCAGATCGAATTGCTTGTTAGCCTACTTCCTTATTCCTCTATCCCCCCCTCCTCTTTCTCTTTGAGTACCCTTCTTCTTGGTCAGATGCATTACCTCTTGTCAGGTTTCCACACCCTTTAGGCTGTTTATCTGTCTTGCCTTCCACTCCATTTTGTGTGTGTGTTCTGTTATCCATGTTCATCCTTTCCAGTGTACCGTTGTTCTGGTCCACCCTTTCCATTTTTGTTTGTTCATGATCATTCATTTCTTTCCTTTCTTGTTGAAACACAGGTGCCCAGTAGGAAGGTAGCTGGAATAAAGAAGCTGAACCACGACAAAGTAAAATCTTTTTTAATACAAAAGAGTGCTTTCGCAATGGTAACCGTTGCTTCATCAGACAGTGCATTCAAATAGCAACAGCACTTATATACTTTAATTCATTACTAAATCAACCAATCCTACCAACCACTCAGTTAATTCAGCACTCGGCAATCAATTAATTACTGTGGTTACACTTTGCCCTTAGTTAATTGCTGAAGTCAGAAAAACTCTTGTTTAAAAAACAGATGCACAAAATGTAGACAAGAACATGTGGATAAATATAAATAAAATACATAAAAAGTCAGTGAATAAATACATATACTTAACTACTTATGTGCATGGGTATAAGTATAAAAGTATACATCAAATATATATAAAAGTATAAGCAGTACACACTCAACAACTTAATACATATATTCTGCCTAATAAATGCACATGTTGTCCACCTAGTAAATACATATGCGTTAATACATACATCTCAACGAATGCTTGTCTTCAATGATATCTATGCTAGAAGCAGCTCAAGAAATACTGTCATATTGACCCAAAGCCCTGCATGTGTTTGTAGTCTTCTCTTGTTAAAATAGTATTATTATTTTTTATTTTATTTTAACCTTCTAGATTCTAGCACTGGCTTCAGTGGAACACTATCATTCAAACCCAAACCACTAAAAGCTGTTCTGTGTCTTTCAAGACGTATGCATATTCATTGAGTGATGTCTTCAATTCCTTATCCAGGTATATAGAGATAGGTTCTTTTAGCCATCCTGCCCCAGCTACTTCTTCTTCTTCTTTCGGCTTTTCCCGGTTAGGGGTCGCCACAGCGGATCACCTTGTCCGCACATTGAATGGCAGTGGAGTTTTACAGCGTCGAGTTGCCAGCCCGGCGCCCAACCTTCCACAGAAGGCACACTCACATGCACACCTAGGGCCAATTTAGAGTGTCCAATCCACCTACAGCATGTCTTTGGGATGTGGGAGGAAACCGGAGCACCCGGAGGAAACCCACGCGACCACAGGGAGGACATGCAGACTCCGCACAGAAGGCACCCCAGCCGAGGATCGAACCGGAGAACCTCTTGCTGTGAGGCGGCAATGCTAACCACTGCACCACCGTGGCCGCCCCATCCTGCCCCAGCTACTATAGGTCTAAATTTCGGGTTATATGGGTCTTTGTGTATCTTGGGGACCTTTTAGTCAACCTTTATGGGGCAATGTAGTAAATGGAAACAGCAGATACGGGGATGCTGGCCACAACAGACACAAGTGTACCCAGTGACCAGGGGATAAGCATGGTAAAATCAGTGTTGACAAGGCAGGGAAAGTTCTCTAATACTAAGATAGACTTTCTCTGTATGTTACTAGAATTGGTACTAGAGCACAACATATTTATGTTCAATGGCATATGCTATTAGCAGTTGTCAGGGATTGCCATGGGCACAGGTTGTGCCAGCACATATGCAAACCTGGTTATGATTAACTGGGAATATGAACATCTGTTAGGTAATCCCCCAAATAGCCTTTTATAGGCGTTCCGTAGATTATTTTTTTGGAAAGGTGATGGTGAACAACTTAAATCCCTGTATGCATACCTAAATACTACTAGTGACTTTTTAAAGTTTACGATGAACTGTTCTGTGATGAGTTTAGACTTCCTGGACGTTACCATATACAGAGAAAATGACCAATGGTCTACGAAATTACATAGGAAACGTTACAGACCATCTTTTCTACATAGAAACAGTATGCATAACCCTAAGATTTTTCCTAACATAATCAGAGGTCAGGCAATGAGAACGTCCCGCCTATGTTGTCAAGAGGAAGTGTATAGAAATGAGTTAACTAAGAACAGGTTTCATTAATAGGGGGTATAGTGAACATGAAATTGATAAGGTGTACCATAATGTACACAAAGAAAGGAAAGGTAAAGCTAAGCCCTACTACTCTGATAGAGCAGGTAGTGACAGGGTAGGTATCAGGAATAGTGTATTACCATGCATTCTGATGGTTTTACCATATACAAGAGATGTGAAAAGGTTTTAAACCATCATACGACAAAATTGGCATATGTTGTTAGTAGATGAAGATACTGCCAACATAGTGGGTGGACAACCACATTTTGCATTTAGAAATAAGAAAAATCTGAAACAGCAGCTTTGCTATCCAAGGACACCTGCTTTGATGGACAGCACAGTGAATGGTGCCCATAGATGTGGAAAATGCACACAGTGCATTTATATAGATGAATCAAGTTTTTTTTAAGCACCATGAAACAGGGCATCTATGGAAGCTAAGGAATTCTGCTGATTGCAATACTAAGAATGTAGTGTATGTAGCTCACTGCACGTTTCCATTTCTATGTTGGCAAAACTGTCAACTGCACTAGAAAAGGGCAACTGTGTAGTGCTTTGGCTAAGCATACATTGGATAAGGGGGATGACCATATATTTTTGTTTCAGGTTTTACACATTCAGAATGTCAGCAATAGGATGGGGGACATAGTCAATACTACTGAAAATATGGAAGTAAAATGGATTTTGCGTTTAGGAGCACACAGAGGTTTGGGTTGGAATGATAGTGTTCAATTGAAGCCAGTGCTAAAATCTAGAGGGTTAAAATAAAATAAAAAATAATACTATTTTAACAAGAGAAGACTACATAAACACATGCAGGGCTTTGGGTCAATATGACAGTATTTCTTGAGCTGCTTCTAGCATAGATATCACTAAAGACAAGCATTTGTTGAGATGTATGTATTAAAGCATATGTATTTACTAGGTGGACAACGTGCATTTATTAGGCAGATTATATGTATTAAGTTGTTGAGTGTGTACTGCTTAAACTTTTATATATATTTTTATGCTTATACCCATGCACATAAGTAGTTACTAAATGGGGAACTTGAGTATATGTATTTATTCATTGTTTTTTTATGTATTTTATTTATATTTATCCACATGTTTTTGTCTTTACATTTTGTGCATGTGGTTTTTAAACAGAGTTTTTCTGACTTCAGCAATTAACTAAGGGCAAAATGTAACCATAGTAATTAATTGATTGCTGAGTGCTGAATTAACTTTGAGTGGTAGGATTGGTTGTTTTAGTAATGAATTAAAGTATTTAAGTGCTGTTGCTGTTTGAATGAACTGTTTGATGAAGCAATGGTTACCATTGCAAAAGCGCTCTTTTGTATTAAAAAAGATTTTTCTTTGTCATGGTTCAGCTTCTTTATTCCAGCTACCTTCCTACTGGGCACCTGTGTTTCAACATTTTTAACATATGGGCTGGTTTGGATTTCTTTCTTGTTTAGGTTCATCTCCCAACTTCCTTGTACATGCCCCAGTTTTGCTGCCACTCTACTCTTTCTTCATCATTATTCCCATTTCCTTTTTCTTTCTTTATCGTAGCAACTGAGAGAGATATCAGCACTCAGTGTAGTTGTATTTGCTTTCTTGTAGCAGCACGCACACCAACTCCACATGTTTTTTAGGGCTGCAGTCAAATTCTTTGGACATTCAGTTCTTCCAAAAATTAAATAGGTCAAGTGCTGTTTTGATTTGTTCAGTACCTATTTACAGACGTCTTACCTTTCATTTTCTTGCCAGTATACATTGCTCCACCTTGGAAGAGTGGAAGCAACAAGACATGTAGCTCAACCATCCTGTTATTTACGTGCATCACTCCATTCTCTGCTGCCATCCTTTTTACTTGTAAATTAATTTCTTCAGTGATCTTCAACACACACTGTACTAGCCCTCTTGTGTATATGTGTGTGTGTATATACATACATAGATATATATATATATATATATATATGTGTGTGTGTGTATATATAAAACTATATATATATATATATATATATATATATATATATATATATATGTGTGTGTATATATATATATATATATATATATATATATATGCTTTAACTCCCTCTTTTTACCTTCTCATGAGTGCCTTTTTTCTTCATATTGTTTTAATCTATTTTCCAACATATAATTCTGTCTCCTTGAATATCATTTTGTCCTGCTCCATATCTCCCATTTTTGCAGCATTCTAACTAACCTGTTTTCCATTGCTTTTACCTTCTCTACTTCATCAGTACTTGCCACTGGAATTTTACTGTGCTGACGTCTGCTAATTGCACCAGCTTATGTCTGACGTCTGTAATCATATTTACCTTCTGTATGGACGGTTTCCCAAACTTCCAGTGAAGATGTTCTTAGTGTTTCACTGTTGCAGTCATTACATTTGGGTAATCTGCTGGCAGGTTGCCCTCAGTCGCCCTGAATTCCAAAGTCTTGTGTCCTGCATCAGTTGCTGTCTTCTCTTCCATGACGTCAGGTCTTCAGGGGTATAAAACATGCAGCCGACACCATTTTCTCCAGTGTTTCTTGCCGCGCGGTGCCCGAAGCAGAAGCATTTCGCAAGTGCCGGTCGGCCGAATACTGAAATATTCGAGTTTGAGTTTCCGAACTGAAGTCTTCACTAAAGCGAAGTACCCCGTTGGGGAAACTTTTTTCTTGCTCCATACTGATGTCAGAAAAACGTTAATAATTGTATTACTTGTGGGAAGCAAATACCTCTTAAGGATTTCCATTTATACTGTATTCCTTGCCTAGGCCCTGATCACAACGTGCCTGGCTGTCGGTTTTGTGCTAGATTTAACCAACGCACTATTAAGTGTCTGTATATTTTTGCCTCAAAGTATTTTGGAAAGAAATTTAACTACCCAGAAATGTCGTCTGATAGCAATCTGACTACCGGAGTAGATAAAAAAATGCAAAGAAAAGGACAGAGAAAGGCAGTCGAGATCCAAAACCGGCAACAAAGCTTCTCCTAAGCCAGTCGCCGGTTTGCCGGTACTCAGTGAGGCACTTTCACAGCCCCTGATACCTGCTACCTTCGAGTCACAGGCCTCTACCGACACCCATGTGGAGTCTGGCATGCCGCAAGATACTCAAGGTATTGGACCGACGGATGTATCTCCCTCGGATGGGTCCGGAGCTGCTGAGCAGGCACCGGCTTCTGAGGGTGTATTCAGACCTCAACATTTGTATATCAAATTGACGACAGCTGCAAAACCAAAGACAAAAGCAACTTCTAAAACTAAATAAACGACATATGAGCCACATGCACAGGCCTCTATGCCTGAAAAACAGATGATCTAAATGGCTGAAGACCTTATTACCTTGATCAGGGTTACCCATCCCCCTCCAGATAAGAGGCCTAGGCAAGACACTGATTATGAATCTTCAGATCAGGTTTCCATTTCTTCTGATTCCTCTTCTGATCAAGAATTATCTATATCTCCCTATGAGGATTCTGATGCAGAGGAGTCTATACCATCTGCTTCTCCTCCTGAGGATTATTCATTTGGGGAAACCTTGCATACTTTGAGGGAGCATTTTCACTGGGAGAGTCAAGACTTCGCAGAATCAAAAAAGAGGCTCAGGGATTTCCTTCTTCTCCTTCAGCACAAGCCTTTAGCCATTCCCCCTGTTTTAGACATTGTGGATGATGTGTTTTTGGAGTCCAGCTTGACCCTTGACTCCTTACCTCAGGCTTCCAGTAAGCCTGACTGATATTACAGCATCCCTGACTCAAATAAATTTTTATTTAGAAACCCTGCTGCTGATCCTGAAACCATTTCACAGGGTCTAAAGGGAGTTAAGGCCTCAACAGCAAAAAATCCTACCCCCTCTGACAGAGATTCAAGGGCACTGGACAGATGGGGGAAAAAAGGTTTATACATCTGTAACCTTGGCAATCAGAGCCTTAAACTGTCAATTTCATATGCTTAAGTATCAACAACATGTTATGGGATTGCTGAAACAGAAAATGATGATGATTTCTGAATGTGCAGAAAATAAAGAATTGCAGGAATTATTGCATGCAGCTGAACAGGTTGGAAAGCATACTTTGCAATGTGGTTTTGACTCCTTAGAGGCCTCCTGCAGGGCTGCAGTTACTGGATCTGTAATTAGGAGGCATGCTTGGCTAAAGGAACAGAATTTGCCTGATCATGGTAAAGCTAAATTGCTAGATGCACCTTTATAGCATGATGCTCTGTTTGGTAGTAAGGCAGAAGAGATTTTAAAGAAAATGGAAGACAAAGTTAAGTCTATGCAAACTGTTAAATACTTCTTACAAGTGCAGCCACCAAGATTCAGTACACTGGCCTACAAAGAATTGGTCCTTTCCTGTGTCAGAGCACAAACAGGCAAATCCAGTTGCCCTAAGGGTTCCAGATACCAGGCGCAAGATTCATACAGGTCAAAGCAATGGGGCGCTTCCACCTCCAAATCTGGAGGAGATAAAGCGCAAACCTACAGAAAACAGTCCCAATGACATCCCTCTGCCTACACCAAGCACTTATCTTTTGGCAGCACCCTTAGGGGGAAAGCTAGCACTTTTTGCTCAAAATTGGCAGTTATTAACCCAGGACAAGTGGGTACTAAACATAGTATCACAGGGATACAGATTACATTTTCACACTCTGCCAATGGCAAACGGTTGGCCAGATCTGCCCAGAAATCAATGAGCAGAGGCACAGAAACAGGTTACGTCCCTCATGGATATGGAGGCCATTCAACCAGTACCAGAGCAGGAAAAAGGACAAGGTTTTTATTCGACTGTTCTTGGTACCAAGAAAGGACGAGGCCTGGCGGCCAATACTGGATTTATCAATTTTGAACACATACCTGGACATTTTAAAATTCAAAATGCTGACTTTGCAGCAGCTTCTGCCCATGCTGGGCAAGAATGCTTGCTTGGTGACACTAGACCTAAAAGAGGCATACCTGCATGTCCCAATAAGACAGTCGTGCAGAAGATACCTCAGATTCAAGGCTGGCTTAATGCCTTACCAATTCTCTGCACTGCCCTTTGGCTTATCTACTATGCCCAGGGTCTTCACAAAGTGCCTGGCACCAGTAATTGCATTTTGCAGACAAAAGAGTATAGAAATATACCCTTACTTGGACGACTGTCTCATTCAAGCAGAGAGCAAAGGCATTCTTCTTCAACACCTGGCGTTTGTGAAAAGGTTTCTAACTTGCCTAGGGTACACAATAAATGAAAAGAAATCACAACTGGTACCCTCTCAAAAGATAACATTCCTGGGTGCAAGCTTGAATACAACTGCCCAGATGGCTTACCTCGCGCCAGACAAGCAAAGGCACCTGACTACTTACTTCAACCTGGCAGCAGAAACCCAGTTGTCTGCAAGACAGATTCTGCAGGCTTTGGGCTTCATGGCATCCTGCATCCTACTGATTCCATATTCAAGACTGCATATGAGGAAACTTCAATGATACCTAAAAAGTTTATGGAGTCAACATTCTCACAGTCTGGAAACAGTGATTCCTCTCATACCCTGCCTGCAACAGGAGTTTCTATGGTGGGCAAAGGCATGTCACCAAAACATGGGACGGTCCTTCACTCTACCCCCCTGCAGGCCAAACCTTAACAACAGACGCATCAGATTATGCCTGGGGGGGCCCACATGGCAGGAAGATGCATTCAGGGCATATGGACCCCAAAACAAATGCATCTACATATCAACCAGAAAGAGATGCTAGCTGTTCAAAATGCCCTAACAGCCTTCAAGGACTTACTTCATCCAGGACAACTACTGATAAAGACGGACAGCACCACTGTCATGTGGCACATAAACTAGCAAGGGGGCACACACTCATACCCCCTTTGCAGATTAGCCATGGCACTGTGGGACACAGCTTTGACCTACCAAATACATCTTCAGGCTCAATTCCTGCCAGGAAAGCAAAATACTCTGGCAGACGATTTAAGCAGAAACCTTATGGATCCTCACGAGTGGAAACTAAATCCACAAGTCTTCAGCATGATAACAGAGAAATGGGAGAGCCCAGACATAGATCTCTTTGCCTCTCCTCAAAATTATCAATTGAAAAAATTCTGCACAATGACTTATAACAAGCATGGAAAGTGGACGCCCTATCCTTCAGTTGGAAAACCTATCAGTTTAGGCCTTTTCTCCTCTGCCTCTTCTTCCCAAGGTCCTCCTAAAAGTCAGACAAGAGAAACCAAAGATGATACTAATTGCCCCGGACTGGCCCCGCCAATACTGGTACCCAGTCCTAAGGAACTTGTCTCAATACCCAGCTTGGACCTTACCTCAAAAACCTCAGCTACTGTCCCATCAAAACAATCAGATCCTGCACAATCAGCTCCAGACACTGAACATGGCGGCATGGCTGGTCATATAGTTATACAAACAACTCCTCTCAGTAAAGCTGTGATGGATGTCATTTTGAAAGCCAGAAGGCCTAGTACTAGAAAATCTTATGCAGATAAGTGGAAGAGATTCTGTGTTTGGAATCGAGCACAAGGAACTGATACAGCAGAACCAAATATTCGTCAGATATTACAATACTTAACTGAGATGCTTGACAAAGGTCTATCTTTATCATCAATTAAAATCCATGCCTCTGCCATTTTGGCTCATTACAGTACAGAGCCACCAATATTTTCTCATCCTTTACAAAAGCAGTATCTTAGAGGAGCCAAAAATGTAAGGCCTCCTAGAAGATCACCATTACCTGCATGGGACCTCAATTATGTATTAGAAAAGCTCACCCTGCCTCCATTTGAACCAGCTGCTACCGCTGATATAAAGTTCTTATCATGGAAAACATGTCTGCTACTAGTAATTACTTCAGCAAGAAGAGTTTCAGAGCTACAGGCCCTCATGGCTGTAGAGCCTTTTATCATATTTTACCCAGACAGGGTGTCACTGAGGACAAAACCTACATTTATGCCTAAGGTGGTTTCCAGTGTGGCTCTTAACCAAACAATTCATCTGCCAACCTTTTATCCAAATTCGCAGAACAAGGGGGAGAGAATTCTGCATTCCTTGGATGTACACAGACCGCTAAGATTCTACTTGAGCAGGACTAAAGCTCTAAGAAAAACTGAGCAATTACTAGTGACATATGCTGCAGGATCAGAAGGAAAGGCTGTTTCAAAGCAGACAATTTCAAAGTGGATAAGCCACTGCATCCATTTCTGCTATCTACACCATGGTAAACCTGTGCCCAAGGGCATTAGGTCTCATTCCACCAGAGCTGCAGCTACTTCAGCAGCCTTTCTCAGAGGAGTACCCAACCAAAGACATTCTAGAGGCTGTTACTTGGAGTTCTGTTCTCACCTTTACAAAGCATTATAATTTGCCTCTCTACTCTAAGTCCAGGGCAGGCTTTGCCACTGCAGTTCTGTAGGGCCTTATAGCCGCACCTAATGTTGGTCAGCTCCAGCCTCCCAACCATAGCCTTTGGGATTCTACCCAAATGTAATGACTGCAACCGTGAAAAATGAATAACACAGTACAGTTATGCAGTTATGTACACTTACCATAAATGTAGATGTTCGAGTGTATTCACTGTTGCAGTCCAGGTTACCGTCCCTGTATTTACTTGTTGATATATATATATATATATATATATATATATATATATATATATATATATATATATATATATATATATATATATATATATATTTCTGCTACCTTTTTGGGGGCAGCTGACATCTGGGGCAAGAAAAACTAAAGAAAATGGCGTCTGCTGCATGTTTTATACCCCTGACACCCTGACATCATGGAAGAGGAGACAGCATCCGACGCAGGACCCAAGACTTTGGAATACAGGCAGACTGAGGGCAACCTGCCAGCAGATTACCCAAATGTAATGACTGCAACAGTGAATACACTCAAACATCTACATTTATGGTAAGTGTACACAACTGTACTGTATACCTTATTTTCCTCTTTCTACATTTCATTGTTTTTATTCGTCCAGCTTGTCATAATCTGTATTTTCCTTCTTTTTTGGTGAAAATATCTCTGGCACCATCTGCAGTGGGGTGCAAGTCACCCCACCCTCAACTCAGATTTGTAAAAGTACTGCTGTAAAAAATGAATTTGAAAAGATAAGAGCTTTTGGTAACTGAGTAATGAGAAGTAGTAGAAATGGCTCAAGTCTATTCCAGAAATTGCTAATTAATGCATTTGGGAAATAGAAGCTCATACCTTTGCGCTTAATAGGTAGTAAATGTCAGTGTGTGTCATGAAAAGATCTTGAGTGATAGAGAACCTTAAATTTATCAGATGGTATGAGTGTGTGCAAAGCATTCTTGAAGGCTATGTAGATGATATATTGAATTTCAACAGCCATTAAGAGAGTTGTTAAGACCTGTGTCGTAGTGTTCTGTGCATTTCTTGGAACATATCTCCCAAAAGGCAGTTTGGAGAAGTGCTGAAATTTGACTATTAAAATAAGGCAGTAACTGCTTCAGCAGCTATGGAAAGAATGCTTTAGCAAGTTATGTCTACAGTAAAAAAGAGAGCATGCAGTCATTATTCCATTATTTTGAAGAGTTTTGGAAAGTGGGTGCATTGTGGAAAAACAGTGGGATCAGGTTCCCATGTTAAAGGACGATGGCTTAGCAAACTGCTTGAGGAATTATACTGCTAGAGGCAAAGTAGCAGATGCACTAAACTGCATTTCTGGGATCAACACTACAAGGATTCAGAGATTCATGGCACAAATTTAAGGTGAGTTTGAAGAGTGACAGAGGATGACAAACTTTTGGAAGAACTGCAAGTTAGCTGAGAGAGCATTTGATGTCCTTCAAGGATGCATCTGCAGTCTTTACAAATGGGTTGTCCTGTCGTCAGGCAGCCCTTCGGTCGGCCGGATTCCAAAGTCTGGGTCTGGCTTCGGCTGGTGTCGCACTTCACCCGACGTCATTGCGGCAGTTCTTCGGGTATAAAGGCATCAGCCGACGCCATTTTCCTCAGTCTTTCTTGCCGCGTGGCGCCCGAAGCAGAAGCTGTTCGCAAGTGCCGGTCGGTCAGATCCAGAGATTACTACTACCGAGTACTACTTCGAAGACTTCTATAAAGCTAAGTACCCCGTTGGGGACTCTTTCTTGCCTCAGCCGATGTCAGAGAAAGTTAATAACTGTTTATCTTGTGGGAAACAAATACCTCATAAAGATTTCCACTCCTATTGCATACATTGTTTAGGCCCAGACCACGACGTAGCAGCGTGTCTAGCCTGTGCTTCTTTTAACCGACGGACGCTTAGACGTCGCTCGGACTTTGCTGAGCAAATTTTCGGCTCCGATTTTGCCTACATTATGCCGTCGGATCCTCCGACTACGCAAATAACCAAAAAGCGCAAAGAAAAGGACCGACACTCGCGGTCAGCGGTTTCAGCCGAAACCGCGGTTAAGCAAACCACGAGTGTCTCGGTTTTGGCCGAAACCGAGCAAGTGGTTCTTTCTTCAGCTGATAACTTGCCTTCTACCGAGGCCTCTTCTATCCTGGTAGAAACGGCTTCTGAAATCCAACCTTCTGTTGCGATTTCACAGGATTTATCAGACACCATTCCCCTAGATATTTCTACCCCTGCACGTGGAGCTGCTAGGCCTCCTCCAGCTATGTCTATTAAGGCCTTTGCCAGGGCTAAAGCAGCCAAAGCATCAAAACCTGTGCCTGCCAAGCCCTCCTCTCACAGGCCCAGCACCAGCTCCCATATGCTTTCTTTGGCAGTGGATCTCATCTCTTTAATCCGTGGAGCCCAGCCGCATCCAGACAGGGCCTCTCTCCCTCCTCCAGAAAAGAGGCCTAGAGCAGAGCCCCCTGAGCCAGTAGCCACAGATGATTCCTCTGATGACTCAGAACATACAGACCCTCCTGAGGCTTCTA
>NC_056739.1:1020507408-1020546112 GCF_019279795.1 Protopterus annectens | reverse complement strand
TTCACCAAGTGTATGGCAGTAGTCACGGCTCACTTGAGAAGCCTAGGATTCCAAATTATTCCATACCTAGACGACTGGGTCCTCACCACCACCACCGAGCATCTACTAACAAAAGCGAGCGACACCATCTTGTAGCTCTGCTCTCACCTAGGAATCACAATAAGTTACTCAAAATCTGCCTTGTTGTCATCTCTGAGTATCATTTTTATAGGAGCAGTTCTGTATACAACAAAAATGATGGCGAAACCCCCCCCCCCCCAAAAGAGTTCAAGTCCTACGATATCAAGTCAAAATCCTACTTTCCAAGAAAAAAGTACAAGCAAGAACAGTCCTCAAAATCTTGGGGACCATGGCAGCAGCAATAAACTTTATTCCATTAGCGTTTCTGCATATGAGAATTCTACAGTGGCTACTGTTCACTCAGTGGACCATGCAGGAACTACTTGTATCCCACCAAATTATGACAACAGAATCTTGCAAGAAAGACCTTCGTTGGTGGCTTCACTCCATTCATGTGATATTAGGTCAACCCTTTGTTCTTCCATAATCTTTAGCCACAGTGACCACGGACACTTCCCAGATGGGGAGGTATTATCTGGTAATTAATGTGCTCTGACTTTCTTCAGTGCTCCATTTAGGTATTCCATAGTTTATTTGGTACCTATTATTTTATCAGCAAACAAGATCTGGGGAGCTTTCCTAGGGCATGATGTGATAGGGTTTTTCAGCCATGAGCTAGTAGACCTTGAGCTTTTGTATAAGGCCGAGTCGAACCCAACCAGTTAAGAATGAAGACAAGATGGACAACACACATGGAACAATAAGGTGAGTACATAACTTCTTTTTCTCTGCAAACAAGCCATCTTCTTTTCTGTCTAAGCCAGCTAAAGCTGCCATAGGCAAAGGAATAGTCAAATATGGTGTACCCATAATAGCTACCGTCTCAAAGAAGAATGCCACCACATGGCAGCTTTTATTGAAAATGTTTTGCATCTTCATTACTAACTCCCCCAGTAAAGAACACCACTACCTAACTCTTGCCAAAGGCAAATGGCTCCCAATACAGTTGAGAGCCAACATCCTGCTAGGATCTCTAATTCACAAAGCCCGTTTTTCTGAGGCAACTTCCCCTCTCACTCAAACACTTCAACAACTTCATCCCCTATAACCTCAGGGGTATCTCTCAATCACAACCTATCCTACTTAGTGCAAAAATTAAACTTTATTGCATTGACCGTGTATCTTCAGACTCCATTCCTTACTTAATCAAAGATGTCTAAAAATACTCAGACTTCAGACACCAACTCAAGGATCACCTTTTCACCCAAACAAAGTGCAGCTGCACTCACACAAGTCACGTTACATGAACCTGTGCAGCTATCTTTCACCCCTTTATCCCCATTTCATCCTTCCGTACCTCATCTTGTCATCCCTTCACTTACTGCCTCTCATTCATCCTATCTTAATCTTCTCTTTGCATCTCTCATGCTTCCACTCCTTTCTACTCCTCTTCCCTCTTTCTTCTGCATGACTGTCTTAACATTTCTCGGTCTTCTCCCCATGGTATCCTTTCCTGTAACTATCACACTCTCCTGTTTATACCTCCCTTATATAATGATATGCTGCTATCCCTGTAGCATAAGTTGTCTCACTTATTATGGCTACATCTTAAACAGAAAGCACTGCTGAACTGATTCCATTTTCCATCGATGTTTTTTCATTGTAAACTGCTTTCTGAGCTAAATATTGTAGCACATTTTTCATCTGCGAATATACATATGTTTTAGCATATCCTTATATCTGTAAATATGCATTGTTCATTTCTTACATGATTCTGTTCACCTGACTGCGTCTGCAAATGATCCATTGAAATCAGTTCACTACTCAGAGAAACAAGTAAATAAAAATATATAGTTAAATATTACCAACTATTGTTATAATGTCCTGGAAATGATAGGAAAGCAGCAGCAGAGTACTTGCCTGAAATACATAATTATCTCTGACATCAGAATATGATTGAGTGAATGAATAAATGTATGGATGGATGAACGAACGAATCAGTCACTGAAAGATGAGTCACTGAAACTGAATGAATGTGGTCTGATTAACTTCATTTGCATTGTTGTCGACGTCACTGTCCTGAGACTAAAGCAGCAATGCTTACTTTAACTCTTCTCTTGTAGTTATTAACAGTTTTTAAATTTTACAGAAACAAACTGAAAAAAGCAGTGATAAAATGTATTTCGGCACCTAGCATAGTAAGCAGCCTTTGCAATGGATTACAGAAAGCTTAGCTCAAATCTTTGCTTTGTATATGGCTTGTCCTCTTTTTTTTGGTGATTCATAAGGACAAGGTATCTTTGCATACTAATCCTTCTTTTATGCCCAAGATGGTGAATGAGTTGTCCTTTAATCAATCTATTCATTTGCCCACTTTTTTTTCTTTCTCTGCAATCTGCCAGTGAGAAGATGCTGCACACTTTCCATGTGCATAGACAACTCCGATTTTATTTGGATAAGACTAAGACTATTAGGAAATTTGATCAGCTCTTTGTTACCTTTCATCCCAGGTCCTTGGGATTAGCTGCGTCTAAGCAAACTATTTATTTCTTCTTGGATCTCTAAAGCTATTTCCTCTTGTTCCTTTCATGGTAAAAGCCTTCCTTGTTCTGTTAAGGCTCATTCTACTAGACCTGTGGTGGCTTCTGGTGCTTTTTTCAAGGGTTTGGATAGTAACGGTATTCTTGAGTCAGCCACCAGCACTACAAGTTGGATGGAATCTCCAGAGCTAGAGCTGATTTTGCTAGGCCCATCCTTCTTGGCTTCCTAGAGGGCTCTGCTTGTCCTTCCTCTCAGGTTTCTTCCTGAGCTTTGGCACTCTCTGTAATGTAATGAATACTGCAACAGTGAAGAGAAGGACACAGTACAGTTGTGTAAAATCTTACCATAACGGTAGATGTCCTTCTCTTCACTGTTGCAGTATTCACTCCCTTCCTCTGCCCCTTGGTCCATTTCTCCTGTGGATGTACTGAATACCTCTCTTTTCCTTGGACTGACGTCCCTACTGGGGCTGTCAGTTCTGAGGATGGCATGTCCAGATGTCACCTTTATGCCCTACATTGCGTGAGGAGCTTACATATGACTTAGGGCATACCTAAAAGCAATCTAAAGGCTTTGGTAATACGGGCCAGACATCAGGCCGTCCTTGGCATGGGATCCCCAGTGTAATGAGTACTGCAGCAGTGAAGAGAAAGGCATCTACCATTGTGGTAAGATTTTACACAACTGCACTTTGTGGAATACATTTTTGCACATCATGTAAAAGCAGGGCTTGGTTATGTTCATTTTCAGTCAGAATTAACTTTCCTTAACAAAGGGCACTGTAAAGACTTTGAAGTAAGTGATAAACCAAGTATCTGACATCCAGTACAGTGGGTTTTGTGTGATTATCAGGGTACATTGGTGGGTCCTTTTACCTGAAAGCTGATGGTTAGTTTGTGGGTAATATGACTGAAACTCTGTGGTGCTTTTGTGGTCTTACACTGATTATTCTTTACATTGTTCTACAGCTGCAGAAATTGCCAAAGAAATTGAAAATAATCAGAAGATTCAAACACAGTTGGAGTCAGAAGTAAAGAAAAAGGTACGTTTTTGCTTTTTACTGAAGTCAGAAAAATGTTGTAATTTTTTTTGCTTTTGCATAGAAAAAAAGAGACTGAAATGCTTTATAAAATACTAAAAATAGTTGACTGCTGTTTTAGTGCAGCAGTTGTATCTTTGATTTGTGGAGTAGAAAGCAGGTCTTCCAGTAACGGAATTTATTTCTTATGCTTTTCGATTGTTGTGTAGTCTGGTAATCCAGATACCCCTGACTCTTCGGTACCTCCCCAGACTACCCCACTGAGTAGGTCCCTAGGAAGAGACTTTGCAAGAGGAAGCATTTGGATTCCATGAAGGAGTCAGCCATAGAAGACACTGACCTCGATGAGGGAGAAGGATCCTCATGGTCACCCCCTGAGGATGTTTCCTTTGGGGAGATTCTGAAACAGAAGGGTGGCTAGCAGTTCAGCAATCCGTCACCTGAGGAGTTGGTGTACCTCCTTGCCTATGATACCCAGGTATGAGGAGGAAAGTAAGACCCCTTCTGCCATGGGCATATGTTTTTCGGCTCCTCTGAGACCTTATCCCAAGGGTCAGAGGGACAGCAGAAAAATGTGGTTCATGAAGTCTCGAGGGTCCTACCAAGACACATGTGGGGTGTTTTCCCCCAGAGACAGAGGAGGAAACAATAATAGAAGACGTTGCCCTCAGCAGAGGAGGTCTCTAGAACCAAGGTTCCCAGGAGTCTTTCTGTGGGAAGCTTTTTCAGTGCTCCTGAAAGGAGGCCCAATTGTCCACCTCTGGAGGCAATCAGGGGTCAATTATCCCTGCATTGGAGAGCCTGGCAAAAGATAACTTCCAGTGTGTGGGTGCAGAGGATTATATCCACAGGTTACCAAATTCCTTTCTCAACAACCCCCTCCCAACAAAAAAATCCCAGACGTTCCACCCAGTCAAAGGGATCAGGCAGTCACTCAGATTCAAAGATCACAGAGTTCATAACTTACTCAGGGTTCTTTTGGGTTCCAAAGAAAACAGAGGACTGTGGACCAATCCTGGATCTCAGCAGATTGTACAAGTAGGTTTGACGATGCAAGTTCCGAATGGTCACGGTACAGTCCATACTTCCTTTTCTGGAACAGGACGATTGGAAGTGCTGTGTAGATCTTCAGGATGTGTACTACCATGTAAAAATGGACAGACACTCCAGGGGATGTCTACGCTGTGGTTGGGAGTCGGTCATTACAAGGTCAGAGCACTGCTCTTTGGTCTCACTACCCCCCCCCCCCTCCCGAGTGTTCAAATGCATGGCAGTGGCTGTGACTCATCTGAGACGACGAGGATTCTGGGTATTTCATTACTTCGATGACTGGCTCTTATCCGCCTTGACCTGGCATCTACTTACCTGCACAAGAGACTCTGTTTTTCAGGTTTGCTCTGAGCTAGGCATAACCATAAATTACCAAAAATCTCATCTGGAGCCCACTCAGACACTAGAGTTCATAGGGGCACTACTAGACACCAATCAGATGATTGCAAAACTTCCTCCTTCCAGGGTATTAGCAATCAGATTATGAACTTCAAGGTTAATCAGAAACAAGAAGGTAGCTGCCCTCCATGTTCTATAGGCTTTAGGATCTATGGCCATGGCGATTGTGTTGGTTCCATTAGCCAGGTTTCACATGCAAATTCTGCAATGGCTTCTGCTTTCTCAGTGGTTAGTAATTCACCAACTGATGTCTCACCAAATTCTCATAACTTACATAAGCAAAAAGGATCTTTCATGGTGGATTCATTCAGAACAGGTGACACAAGGGTGACCATTTGTTCCCCCTCAATCACAGGCTATGGTGACCATGGATGCTTACCAGATAAGGTGTGTGTGTGTGTGTGTGGGGGGGGGGTCATTATCTAGGAAAGACTGTCCAAGGTACCTGGTTCCCAGATGAGGCCAAGCTCCACATAAACATCGTTGAGATGAGGGCAGCGCTTCTAGCATTGCAGGTATTTCAGACTTCTCTTCCTCTAGGGAGTAGCAATTCAGTCAGACAACATGTCAGTGGTATGGTACATAAATAAGCAAGGAGGAACCAGATCATATCCTCTGCCGAGAAGCGTTCAGAGTATGGCAATGGGCAATCTCATCCAACCGTTTTCTGGTAGCAGTGCCCATTCTGGGAAGGTCCAACGTCATACTGGACAAGTTGAGCAGAGCCTTTCTCATGCCTCACAAGTGGTCCCTCAACCAGAAGGTAGTGGAGAACATTTTCTGCACATGGAGCCAGCTTTGCTGTGCCCTCTTTGCCTCTCCCCCAAACAACAAATGCAGCATCTACTTTGCCCTAATTACCCTACTGGAGCAGTCCCTGAGGGATGGTCTAGTACACAATTGACCTCCCGGACTGTTGTATTCCTTTCCCCCCATTCCATTTATTCCAAAATGTCTTCAGAAAGCCAACGGGTTGAAGAGAGCAGTAATTCTTATTGCCCCATATCAGCCTCGACAAATCAGATTTCCAGTCCTCTGGCGTCATCTACAGAAAGAGCCCTTTCCAGACCTGCTGTCACATCAGACAGGAATGCTTCATCTTTACCCTCACAGTCTCAAGCTGACAGCCTGGCTTCTCCAGTTCCATTGATTGCCAGACAACTTATGCTCTCCTCCCTGGTCTGTCATATTCTGATGTTCTCCCATAAGTCATCTACTCAAAAACTGTACAGGAATAAATGGAAGAGGTTTCTAATCTGGGCACAAGAACACAATATAGATCCTATCACGGCTCCCATTTGCTTTATTCTGGAATTTTTAGCCCACCTTTTCAGTAACGGAGCTGCGACTTCTATTATTAAGGTCTAGTTAGCATTTTCAAATTTTCACATTTGGAAAGACAGTCTATCTTTAATTTCCCACAAACTTTGCAAAGCCTTCTGAAAAGGGACCATGTTGTTAAGACCTTCCCACGAGGATCCTTCTCCCCTTGGGATCTTAATTTGGTTACACATCTGATTATTCAACCACCCTTCGAACTTGCAGCATCTTGTGATGTTAAGTTCCTATCATGGGAAACTATCTTTTTGGTGGCTATCACATCTAAGACACAGATTTCAGAAATTCAGGCACTATCTTCCCAGGCCCCCCCCCTCCCCTCATATTTGTTTTTTCCTAAAGACAGTCTCTCTTTGTGTGCCAACCCTTCTTTCTTGCCCAAAGTTGTTTCTCAAACAAATATTAATCAGATTATACATTTGCCTGCTTTCTTCCCTAATTTTGGTAATAAGGCCAAATATGTACTACATTTGTTGGATGTTCATTGATAGTTACATTTCTATTTATATAGAACGAAAGAGCCTCAAAAAACAAACCAGTTTATTGCATTTGCAGGCCCTGGGAAAGGCCAATCAGTTTCCAAAGTTACTTTACCAAAATTACTTTCTAGTTGTATTTCCTTCATTTACACCTCAAAAGGCATGAAACCTGACGAATCCATTCAAGCTCATTCTTCCAGGGCGATGGCCACATCTGTAGTCTTCCAGACAAATGCTTCCTTGGATAATATTTGTGTAGTAGCCACATAGATAACCCATTACACCTTTATTACAAGTTAGATTTTGGTCTCCAGGGGAAGGGACTCCTTTGGTACGATGGTTCTGAGGAACACTCTCCTGCGAGTCCACCCAGGGTAAAGGTAGCTGGGACTCTGTCCCGTACATGAGGATGAGATGAAAAATTGATAATGTCAGATAAAGAAGTTATGTACTGACCCTAACGTTCCATCTGTGTTTTCAATTTTTTCTCTCTCCTCACATCCCCTCCCACCAGCCCCCTTCCTTGAGGTTCTTGGTTGAATGGGAATAGATTCTCAAGGATTAGGTTATTTTCCTTGTACTCCTGAAATGGTCCCCTTTAAGATCTTTTTGGGTGTTAAACACTAAAATCCCTTTTTTCTGTAGATATAATTATAGCAAACAAGATCTGAGGTATTTGAGAGAGATGCTTTGTGGGTAAGGGCAGGTATCCAGGAGCTTTTTGGTTGCCACGAGCTTACTCAGGGCTAAGTCAAATCTGATGGATTGGATATGGACCCATATGTGAGGAAAGATGGAAAATCGATAATACAGATGGAATGTTATGGTAAGTACATAACTTATTTTTTTTTATTTCTAGTTCAGAACTTTTGGTTTGGTAGATCAATAGAAGTACATGAGCAAAGTTAAATGTTCTTTAATTTAACTCTGTGGGAACCTTTAGCTTTCCTGATTGCATGTCATATTCACATATACATCTGAGTTGTGTAATGCTTTGTTTTATAGGTGATGACTTTTAAAAAGGATCAGTCGGAAGAAGAGATAGAAGGAATTCATAGTGAATATCGTAAGTAAAAATATTTTGCTTTTCTATTCATCTGTAATGAGCTGCAGCTTTAGTCAATCAGGCAAGAAGAGATTAGCTGCAGAATTTTAATAAATTCTTACACTGAACTTGATGAGACGAGCCATAGTTTTATCAAACACTAGAACATGATAAAAAGCTATTTCTGTTTCACCTGGCTATGCATAACTACCAATGCCTGTGTGCTAAGGATTATTTCCAACGGTTATTTTAATCCCCCTTAACCCTTTACCCGAGAACCTGAACAAGACTGCCCGATGTTCCACCCAGCCAGAGGGATCAAGCAGCATTAGAAATACAAAAGCTGCTAGAAAAGAGTCATCCAAACAGTCCCACCAGACCAATTAGCATCCGGATTTTACTAAAGACTCTTTTTAATGCCAAAAAAGACACAGGACTGGAGACCAGTTTTGGATCTCAGCATTCTAAACAAATTTGTCCAACAGTCAAAATTCCGAATGGTCACGATTCAGTCAGTATTTTCTTCTTAGGGGGAAAACAAATAGATGTGCTCTATCGACTTTCAAGATGCATATTACCACATAAAGATGGACAAAATCGCAGAAAAGTTTCTCTGCTTCTGGCTAGGAGCCACTCATTACCAATTCAGAATGCTGCCCTTTGCTCTCACCACAGCCCCCAAGGTGTTCATCAGATGCATGGCAGCAGTCTCACAGCACATTTGAGGCTGCATGGATTACCGGGTGTTTCCTTAACTAGATGACTAGCTCCTTACTGCTTCCACCAGGCGTCTACTTCTACGAAAAATAGATTTCATTCTAGAGCTATCTCAACAGTTGGGCATCATGGTCAATGTTGAGAAGTCTCAACTAACCCCTTCTCAGGATATGGAATTAATCGGAACTCGTATCAACACTCTGTCTTGTGTGGCATCGCTTCCCCATCACAGGTTGCAAAAAACACAATCACAGGTTCCCCTCTATTCTTTGTTCAAGCAAAATACCAGCCCATCAAATGCTGCAAGCATTGGGCTCCATGGCAGCAGCGATCATACTAGTCCCACTGGCAAGGTTTCACCTGAGACTTCTTCAATGGCTGCTTGCAAACCAGTGGTCTATTCAAGCTCACACCATGAATCACCTAGTTTTTATATCCAGCTAATGCAAAAAAGACCTATCCTGGTGGATGCAGTCCAAGGAGATTCTTCTAGGCCGTCCCTTTGTTGCCCCTCAGCCCAAGGCCATAATGACCTCAGATGCTTCCCAGATGGGGTGGGGGGGCACATTTTGGGAAAGACTGTCCAAGGCACTTGATCCCCTTCTGAGGCCAATCTGTATGTCACTGTTCGGGAGCTGAGGGCAGTGCTTCTAGTGTTGCAAGCCTTTCATTCTATTCTACCTCAAGGGACAATAGCTATTCGGTCAGACATGTCTGTTGTCTGGTACGTCAGCAAACAGGGGGAACCAAGTCCTGCCTACTGTGGAGAAGCCCTTTGAGTGTGGTAGTGGGTCATAACTTCCAACTGCTTTCTGATAACGCACATCCCGGGGAGTTCAAATTTAATTGTGGACAAACTGAACTGATGCATCCTCATGCCTTATGAGTGGTCTTTAAACTCCAGACTGGCGAAGAAGAATTTTCTTCGCTGGGGTCAGCCTTGCTGCGACCTGTTTGCTTCACGCCGAATGACAAGTGCAG
Organism: Protopterus annectens; assembly: GCF_019279795.1. Classification (NCBI taxonomy): domain Eukaryota; kingdom Metazoa; phylum Chordata; order Ceratodontiformes; family Protopteridae; genus Protopterus; species Protopterus annectens. The sequence continues at coordinate 1,020,536,463 of NC_056739.1, read as the reverse complement.
AAGCTACTTTGCCCTAATTCCCCCTCAGGGGGAGTCTGCCAGAGACGCTCTTCTCAGTTGGTCCCCGGGTCGTCTTTGTCTTTCTCCCAATGTTCATCGTGCATACAGCTGCAGTCATAACAGATGGGTTTTCCTGCCGTCAGGCGGGTCCTCGGTTGGGCGAATTCCAAAGTCTAGGTCCAGCGTCGGATGCCGTCACTTCTTCCCTGACGTTAGTGCGACAGGGGTATAAAAGAACCAGCCAACGCCATTTTCTTTAGTCTTTCTTGTCGCGCGGTGCCCGAAGCAGAAGCAGTTCGCAAGTGCCGGTCGGCCAGCTCCTGAGATTACGAATATTTTTCAACCGAAGTCTTCTTGAAAGCTAAGTACCCCTTTGGGGAAACTTTTCTTGCCTCAGACCGATGTCAGACAAAGTTAATAATTGCATTTCATGTGGGAAGCAAATACCGCATAAGGATTTCCATTCCCTCTGCATTCCTTGCTTAGGCCCAGACCACGACTTCTCGGCCTGTCGTTTTTGTGCTGCATTCAACAGAAGCACTATTAAGCGTCGGGCGGAGTTCGCAAAACACTATTTTGGCAAAAAGTTTAATTACATTATGTCGTTGGATACTCCGACTCCAGTTTTGAGTAAAAGACGCAAAGATAAGGACCGACGTACGAGGTCCGCGACTTCTACTGACACCACGCTAAAGCCGACTACAGGTGCTCCGGTTCTCAGCGAGGCGCCTACGCAGCCCCTGACTACCGATGACACCTCATTAGCGGTGTCTTCTATGCCCGAGGTCGCAGGCTCTTCGGCCCACACCCCGACTACAGATACCGAAGCCACTCTTGGCGGGGAAACTCAGAGTTTAGACAGGCCTGCCATCTCTCAAGGTGTCTTCAGGCCTTCTTCTTTTTCTATTAAGGCTTTCACTAAATCTAAAGCAGCCATGCATACTAAAAGACAAGCTCCACAGGGCCCCTCTCAAGGCCCCATGCCTAAAAAGCAGATGCTCAAAATGGCTGAGGATTCCATTACTCTTATCAGGGGTTCTCAACCCCCCTCGGACAAAAGGCCCAGAGTGGAGGAAGAATACCCTTCCTCGGACCAGGCCTCCATTACTTCAGAACATTCTGAAGACCAGGAACATTCATACTCCCCTTTTGAAGATTCTGATGCAGAGGAGTCCATTCCCTCTGTCTCCCCCCCTGAGGACTACTCTTTTGGGGAAACCTTGCATACCTTGAGGGAACACTTCCTCTGGGAAGGCCAAGATTACTCAGACTCCAAGAAAAGGCTCAGGGATTTCCTCTTCCTCCCTCAGCACAGGCCTCTGGCTATCCCGCCTGTCTTAGACATACTAGATGATATGTATTCAGAGGCCAGCCTTAACCCAGATTCTTTACCTCCAGCTCCAGTCAAGCCTGACAGGTATTACCGGGTTCCTGATTCACACCAATTCCTATACAAGAGCCATGCGGCTGACCCAGAAACTATTTCACATGGTCCCAAGGGAATTAAGGCCTCCACTGCCAAAAATCCATTACCTTCAGAGAGAGATTCCAGAGCTTTAGAAAGGTGGGGGGAAAAAGGTATGCACCTCGGCCACCTTAACCATGAGGGCATTAATGTCAGTTCCATATGTTAAAGTATCAACAGTTTTTGTTATCTCAGTTGAAAAGCAAAATGTCACAACCTGAACAACCAGACTTGAAGGAGTTGCAGGATTTGTTGCATAGTGCAGAGCAAGTGGGTAAACATACCTTGCAATGTGGTTTTGATGCTTTAGAGGCCTCATGTAGAGCTGCTGTTACAGGATCAGTCATACGTAGACATGCTTGGATCAAAGAGCAAACCTTACCAGATCATGTCAAAGCTAAATTACTAGATGCACCTCTTCAAAAAGATGTATTGTTTGGTGTTAAAGCTGAGGAGGTATTAAAGAAAATGGCGGAAAAGGCAAAATCAGTGCAAACCGTGAAAGATTTCCTACAGGTACAACCTCCACGTTTCAGTAGAAATTGGCCTTCAAAAAATTGGTCCTTTCCAGCCACGGACAGACCTCAAAGAGGTAGATACAGGCGCCCGAGGGGGTAGAGGGCAATCTCAAGGATCATTTAGAGGCAGACAATGGCAAGCACCTACACCAAGAGGTGGTGAGGATAGTTCACAGCCATTCAGAAAGCGGAACCAATGACTTTCCCCTTTGCATGCCAAGCAAGGCTCAAATGGCAGCACCTTTAGGTGGAAAACTGGCATTATTTTCGAAAAAATTGGCATATTGTCACAAAAGACAAATGGATCCTGGACATTATAGACAGAGGCTACAGATTCCACTTTCACACCCTTCCAAAAATAAGAGGCATGCCAAACGTGCCACACAATCAAAGGGCAGAGGCACAAAAACAAATTTCAGATGTCATGGACATGAAAGCTATTCAAGAGGTACCTGCACAAGAACAGGGTCAAGGTTTTTATTCCAGACTATTCCTGGTACCAAGGAAGGACAAAGATTGGAGACCTATTTTGGACCTATCCATCCTAAACACATATTTACTCGTACCAAAATTCAAAATGCTCACATTACAGCAGCTTTTTCCCATGCTGGGCAAGGAGTCTTGGCTGGTAACATTGGACCTCAAGGAGGCATACCTGCATGTCCAATCAGACAAGATTGCAGAAGATACCTCAGATTTCTTGCAGGTTCAACCCATTATCAATTCTCTGCATTGCCCTTTGGCTTATCTACTGCGCCCAGAGTGTTCATGAAATGCCTGGCATCAGTAATTGCCTTCTGCAGACTTCAAGGGATACAAATATACCCATATTTGGACGACTGCCTGATCCAAGCGGACAGCAAACACATACTTCTGAAACACCTGGCGTTTGTAATAATGTTGCTGAATTCTCTGGGATACACAGTCAACAAAAATAAATCAAGACTAATACCCTCTCAAACAATAATTTTCCTGGGTGCCAGCTTGAATACAAACACCCAGATGGCCTACCTCACGCCAGAGAAACAAGGGCAACTAACTCAATACTTCAGAAAACTGGCAACCTTCACCAGGCTGACTGCAAGGAAAATCCTGCAGGCTCTGGGATTCATGGTATCTTGCATTCTGCTAATCCCATGTGCAAAGCTGCATATGAGGAAACTTCAATGGTACCTAAAAAACTTGTGGTCTCAACACAGCCACAGTTTGGAAACAATTATACCACTGATTCCATGTCTTCAAAAGGAATTTCTGTGGTGGGCTCAAGCATGCCAAAGAAACATAGGTCTCCCATTCTGCAAGCCTCAAGCAAATCAAGTCATCACAACAGACGCCGGACTACGCCTGGGGCGACATGACAGATCGGTGCATTCAGGGCAAATGGTCCCAAAAAGAAAAGCACCTACACATCAATCAAAAGGAAATGCTAGCAGTAATAAATGCTATTATGGCTTTCAAAGACCTACTGCATCCAGGCCAGCTATTGATAAGGACAGACAACACCACAGTGATGTGGTACATAAACAAACAGGGAGGAACCCATTCATATCCCCTATGCAGGCTAGCCATGTCTCTTTGGAACATGGCTCTGGAATTACAAATCCAACTTCAAGCACAGTTCCTGCCAGGCAAGGAAAACACGCTGGCAGACAACCTAAGCAGAAATATGACAGATCCACACGAATGGAAGTTGCATCCTCAAGTTTTTACAAAGATAATTCAAGCATGGGGAAGGCCAGACATAGATCTCTTTGCCACCCACAGAAATTACCAATTGACAAAGTTCTGCTCAAGGACCTTTCATCCACAGGCCTGGAAAGTGGACGAACTCTCTTTCAGTTGGACAACAATGACAGTTTATGCCTTTCCACCTCTTCCTCTGCTGCCCAAAGTTCTATTAAAAGCCAGAGCAGACAGACCAAATATGATTCTCATTGCTCCAGACTGGCCAAGACAACACTGGTACCCACTCCTGAGGAGCCTGACGCATTCCCCACCATGGATCCTGCCTCTAATGCCTCTTCTACTGACTCAGCACAACTTCAAAACTCTTCACAGTCAGCTGAAAACACTCAATCTAGCCGCATGGAGGATTCCTTAAATTCACAACAGACTCTACTCTCCAAGGAGGTGCAGGATGTCATTTTGGAGGCCAGAAGGCCTTCTACTAGAAAAGCCTACTCCGCAAAATGGAAACGGTTTTGTACCTGGAATCACAAAAAGGGTCAGAATCCTGGAATACTGAATTTACCTCAAATATTACAGTACCTAGCTGAGATGCTAAGCAGTGGACTTTCATTCTCCTCCATCAAAATCCATGCCTCAGCCATTTCTGCAGAATACAACACTGATCCTCCTTTATTCTCTCACCCTCTCTTAAGACAGTTCCTCAGAGGGGCTAAGAATATAAAACCCCCAAGGAAGCAACCAGTACCTGCTTGGGACCTCAATTTCATTCTAGAAAAACTGACCCTGCCTCCTTTTGAGCCAGCTGCTTCAACAGAACTGCAATATTTGTCATGGAAAACAGCCTTCCTTCTGGCTATCACCTCAGCACGCAGGGTTTCGGAACTACAAGCCCTCATGGCTGTGCAGCCTTTCATCATTTTCCATCAGGACAGAGTTTCCTTACGAACCAACCCTTCCTTTATGCCAAAGGTAGTATCCAGGGTAGCCTTGAATCAGGCTATCCACTTACCTACCTTTTGCCCTAATCCACAAAACAAAGGGGAGAGACTACTACATTATTGGACATTCACAGACAGCTCCGTTATTATTTGGACAGAACAAAGCCTTTCAGAAAATCAGAGCAACTCTTTGTGTCCTATGCTACAGGTGCTCAAGGGAAGCCTATTTCCAAACAGACAATCTCAAATGGATAGCCCACTGCATATGCTTTTGTAAAACTGTACCTACAGGCATCAGATCTCACTCCACAAGGGCCACAGCTACCTCTGCAGCTTTCCTCAGGGGAGTTCCTACCAAAGATATTTTGGAAGCAGCCACTTGGAGTTCTGTACATACTTTCTCCAAGCACTATCACTTACCATTATACTCCAAATCTAGAGCGGGCTTTGCCACTGCAGTCTTGCAGGGCATCCTGGCTCCTCCTAGTTCCACTTAGTGCCTACCTCCCCTTTTTAGCTTTGGGATTCTACCCATCTGTTATGACTGCAGCTGTATGCACGATGAACATAGTACAGTTTTGTACCTGCCATAAATGTAGATGTTCGAGTGCTAATACAGCTGCAGTCTAGGTTTCCCTCCCTCCTTCCCCTCTTGGGACAGGCCTAATGGCTAACACCTCCTCATACAACCTGATTGGGGTATTCTTTTATGGTGTATTTGCTTGCAACTACTGTTTTTTGATTATATTGCATTGCATTATTACATAAATTTATGTTTTGCCTTCCTTCTGGGGGCACCTGACATCTGGGGCAAGAAAAACTGAAGAAAATGGCTTTGGCTGGTTCTTTTATACCCCTGTCGCACTAACGTCAGGGAAGAAGCGACGACATCCGACGCCGGACTTAGACTTTGGAATTCGGCCGACCGAGGACCCGCCTAACGGCAGGAAAACCCATCTGTTATGACTGCAGCTGTATTAGCACTCGAACATCTACATTTATGGTAGGTGCAAAACTGTACTTTCCCTCTGAACCCTCTTTTCCCCAAGAAAGCAACTCGGTTGAGAAGCAAAGTAATCCTCATTGCACCTTACTGGCCTCGACAAATATGTTTTCCCTTCATTTGGCCTCATCTACTTTGCCGTCCATGGATTCTGGAACCAGTTCCGGACCTTTTGTCCCATCTTCAGGGGCTAGTGCACCCCAGTCTACAGACCCTCAAGCTGACTGCTTGGTTTCTCCAATTCCGTAAGTTGCCAGGCATAATGACTTTCCATCTCCTGTATAGCACATTTTGTTGGCATCCCATAAACCATCCACCAGGAATCTCTGCCATAGCAAATGGAAGAGATTTTCTGTCTGGGCTTCAGATAATGGTCTGGATCCTTTTTCAGTGCAAGTAGAAAAGGTTCTAGAGTTTCTAGCTACCATCTTAGGTAAAGGAGCTTCTGCTTCCACGATTAAGATTATCTTAGCTATTTCAAGTTTCCATAACATTTTGGTGATCAGCTCTTAATCTCCCACAGGCCTTGTAAGGTTTTTCTCGAGCACTATTCATTTAAAGGGTCTATATCAGCACTTTGAAAATGTAATAGTTCAAATCACAAAATATCAAACTGAAATGATCGAACTATTAATTTTTCGAAAGCCAATATAAAAAACAAAAAAAAAAACTAAAGGGTGTAGGCGGGGGGGGGGCAAGCCCCCCTGCGCACCCCCCCCCACACCCCGCTACTTAAATATACCAACTCTGAGACCGCACTACATTGTAGGAAATGGAAATCTCCCCTTACGGAGATTTCCGTTTACCCGTTGTGATGTTCTGCACTTTTGGCATTCTCGCGTCGACAATATCGCATTTGATATTGTCAACGTTCGAGATGCTGATAGGAACCCCATTTAAAGCCCACACTCAAGGATCTTCTACCACCATGGGACTTGACTTTTGTATAGCAGTCTCTTATATTACCTCCATTTGAACCTGCAGCTACCTTTGACTTAGTTTCTTTCTTGGAAAACGTTGCTTCTTATAGCTGTCACCTTGGTGAGACAAGTCTTCGAATTACAGGCTCTGTTCTAAAGCCCCTTATCTGGTATTGCATAAAGACAGTGTGTCATTCAGAACAAAATCGTCCTTTCTTCCTAAAGTGATTTCAGAGGCCAATATCAATCAGTCTATAGACTTGCCTGTATTCTTCCCAAACTTTTCTAATAAAGGCGAGTACTGCTTGCACCTTCTGGACATGCACAGGCAGTTAAGTTTTTATTTGGACAAAACTAAGCAGTTCAGACAATCCGAACAATTATTTGAATCTTTTGCAAGTGCAACCTTGGCAAACCTGTTTCTTAGGTTACTTTATCAAGATGGTTTAGGGATTGCATCTCTTTTATTTACACGAAAAAGTATCTAAGACTCCCTGTGCCGTTCAAGGCACATTCTATCAGATCTATGGTGACGTCAGCCGTTTTACATTCTAAAGCTTCCATGACAGAAATTTGCGCAGCTGCAACATGGGCTACTCCACAAACCTTTATTACTCATTACAAATTCTCCTTTGGTTCTATGGTTCTCAGGAATGTTCTTCTGTAGAGCCACCCAGGATCTTGGGTAGCTGGGGCCTCTGTCCCACAAGTCAAAAATAGATGAAGATTGACAACATCAGTTAAAGAAGTTATGACTTGACATAACGTTCCATCTGTGTCGTTGATCTTCATCTATTCTTGTGTCCCACCTCACCTGCCTTCTCCTGTGGGGTTCTGGTACAGCGATATGCTATCCTGGGTTTTCTTGTTAGGATACACCTTGGACATGGCTTCTGGCTTGAGTTGGGGTGTCTTCTTCTGTAAACCTGCAAACTCAATCTGAGGTAATGTAGAGAGGGGCATTGTGGGTAGACTAGTAACTCAAGATGTTTTTGGCTGATGCGAACTATACATTGGCCAGATTAGTTGCGATGATCGAAACCATACCCACGAGTCAAGAATAGATGAAGATTTACAACACAGATGGAACATTAAATAAAGTCATATGTATTTTTTATTGTATCATGAGTTAGTGCATTTCCTTTTTACTGCATCCTATGTAGTTGTCACCCGAATACTGTTCATTAACAAGCTTCCATTTTGCACCCTGTGATAACTTTGTTTTGGAAGTGTTTGCCCTTTGCTTTTGTGAAATCTTATTCTGGGGTGCATCACACAGAAAGTTTCAAGATTTATTTTGCATATAGAGGTCTGCATGGCCATAGTTAGGAGTAGTTATGTCCATGTGCCTGGTTACTTAAGAGAAGGATGTGCTCATGTCCTCCTATTAGAGTGCCCTGAACAGTGTCTGGTTTATAGAATAAATAACACGTACAAACTCACCACGGAGAAAAAAGCACCGTATCAAATAAAGTCCAATAGCAAAACTTTTATTCCTTAAAAAACGAATATAGGATGAGCGCTTTCGCATATAAAAAATATATGCTTCTTCAGATATTAAACTATAATAAAATCCAACTGCTTTTATATGCACAGGCTAAACTGCCTGAAACAATGCATCAAACAATTACATAATTAGCCAATTAATTAGAGAAAGCAAATAGATTAATAAGCAACCTGCCAGATACAAGCCCTCAAAGGACTCACATTACCATTTGAGAATGTATCAAAAGGCAGGGAATGGTCTGTGGAAGACTAACTAAACCAAAAATCTAAAAACACAAACAGTTAAATACAATAAAGGTACATGTAACCGTATATATGTATACATGTACATAGCTAAAAATATTCCCAAAAACAAGAACAAAACCATAACATTCTAAAAATAAGATAATAAAAATGTGACTTTAATAAAGAAACAAAAAATAAATAATGAGACTCTATCACTTCCTATATTTTAAAATAGGTTTAAGAGAAATATAAGAATTCAAACCAGGGGGGTAGTGTGCTCTCAATTGAAAGATCCACTGAAGTTCTCTCTGTTCTAAAAAATTCATATAATCACCCCCTCTGGTTGCAGCGAACTATCTGTAAAATCCTAAATGTAAAAGTATGATTACTATTTAAAGAGATATGTTTTGCCAGGGCATTAAGCTCATTTCCCTGTCTTATGTCATATAAATGGTTGTAAATTCTATTTTTAAGTTTTCTTTTAGTTAAGCCTACATAGTAGGCAGAGCATGTTTGGCAGGTAGCAAGATATATCAAACCCGATGTATCACAAGTAGCATGAAATCTCGGGTTGAACGAATATTGTAATACTGGATGAATAAACTCTTGTTGGACCGTGATGTAACTACAAAAGTTACATTGTTTACAGGGAAAAGTTCCCAATTTGTGCAAAGTACTAATGGTTGGTTCATTAACAGTTCTTGAGTCAGAACACAGCAACCGCTTCAAGTTCTTATTATTCCTATATGTAAAACTAGGAATAGAGCCCACTATACTAGCTGTCTGATTATCAACGGTCAACACATTCCAATTACTATTGATGATGTTCCTGATAGCCATATTATCATTAGTATAAGTAGTTATAAAGCGTATCCTACCATCAGATGGTTGGTGATGTCCATGTAAATTAACATGTGCATGGGGGACTTAAATGCGGTAAAAACTGGTTCATGGCCCAATAATTGCATCTTAATGGTTCGAACCAGCCTTTTATCATAACCTCTCTCAATGAATAATTTTTCCATCTCATCAAATTCATGTAATAAATTGGAACCATCACTACAAACTCTAGAGAGCCTTGTGAATTGACTTTTCACTATTCCTCGGAAAACATGCCAAGGATGCATACTATCATAAGTGAGGATGGCATTCTTCCAACATGATTTTCTGTGGAGAGTAGAGAACATTTTACCATCTTTAATGAATAGAGTTACATCCAGAAAATTAACTTTCTCATAGGATGTCTCCATAGTAAACCTCAGAAAGTTGGTAGTACCTTCTAAATAACATAAGAAAGAATTAAACTCATCTACAGTTCCATCCCAGATGATCAGGACATCGTCCACAAATCTCTTATAAACTAGCAACTTGTTAGACAATTCATGGGTAAAGAGAAACTCTCTTTCCCAGTGGTAAACCACCAAGTTTGCATATGTATTGGCGCAGGGTGTGCCCATGGCCACACCCCACTTTTGTAGGTATAACTGCCCTTTAAATGAAAATACATTATAGGACAATACCAATTCCAATAGTTGACAAACAAGAATCTCTTTATTGCGGCTAATACTTGGAAAAGTATGTAACAATTCTCGTATAGCCTGGATACCCTGGTCATTCGGGATGGAAGTGAAAAGATTTTGAACATCAAGGGTCACTATAAGATGAGTACCTTTACATAGTTCAATATCTAAACTATCAAAGAAATCCAATAACTGATATGTATCTTTCAATACAGTAGGTACTTCCTCTAGGAGTGGCTTGAGAGTCTTCTCAAGAAAAATAGAAATATTTTCAGTTGCCCATCTATCACCTGAGACAATGGGACGCAATGGAGGGGGTTTGTCATATGGATGTGTTCTTGTGACTTTCCTCATCTGTGCACAGCATTTTCAGCGTTCTATTTTTTTTGATCCCAAACCTGTAGGCATGATGCGGAGGTGGGAATGATTAAAACCAGGAATTTTCAGTTTAAGTGGCTCTCTAATGGTAGGCATTTAATTACCATTTTTTGAGGTAGTCTCACTTATCATCAATAGTACAGGTGAGCACTGTCGAACAATACTTCTTTTGTATTACTAAGTGTTCCATCTCTGGAGGCTGCTGGGCTCCAGAGGTGTTTTGTGTTTTTTTTTTTTTTTTTCTATGTTTGTGTTTTCTTGCTGTTATACATTTATTAGTGCAATTTGAAGCATGCTCAGATAGCTTAATTTTAAATACTCTATGAACAGATATGCTTCTTTGAAAGTAGGACTAGGACTGGTTCCAGTTTTCTATTCCTAGGCTAGAAAAGGCTTTTTCATCCAAAAAAGATGGAGAAGCCCAGCAATTCTGCAGCTATCCTTTTGTGAGCATTGTGAATGTTAAAAGAAATGATGAGAATTTTTAGGCAAGGGAAGGCAGCGTTTACTGTGAGGTGAACATAGAAGACTCACTCTTTGTGTAACAGGACGTTGGTGATTCTTGGTTGCACGATATTGTGTAGAATCTTTAATAAAACATACAGACTGTAGTAAAAGTAGTTATCAGTCTGAATTACCAAGAAGCCACAGGTTTATGAAATGGAATATATTTCACCTTCGGAAGAAAAACATTCTATGCAGTCAAGGCCTCTGTTATGTCTGATGACTAATAAAGACCAATTTAATTTGTTTATCACACTCAATGTAATAAGTATAGAAAATGCTGAGAGTATGGATATACACCCAAGATTCTTGCATATCTGAAGTTTGTAGATCATGTCAGCTTCTGCATTCTGGGTAATAAAACTGACAGTCTCACTAAGCTATTGGCTAGTTCCTAAATGCAAAATATGAATCATACTGATGATGATGTGCATGTCTGTCCCACTGAAGTAGCACCAAAGCATTTGAATGTTTGTAGAGCTGATTGTATTTTCACTTTCCCCCTGAGGCTAGGATGACAGGGTCATCATCATACAAGACATTCTTTGGAGTTCTAGCAGGGTCATTAACAGAGTGAGAGGATGGGGGAAACGGGTTTGTGACCTGAAAACATGATGTCAGGCAACTGGTTAGTTAAAGTGTGACGGCTCATTATGGTTACATAATTATGAGAAGCGTGTGCTAAACAGTCTGGTAACCCAAAAAAAACTTGGAGAGAGCCTGGTGCTTAGCCCAGCAACCACCAATGAAAAAACACCAACAAATCCACAGGACTAAAATAACCATGTATTGACCACTTTCATTAACAACAATGGAACTCAGGAAGTTTGCACTGTAACTTCCAGTTGGCGGAACCCAAGCCTTTTGACAGAATCAAATTATGTCCTCACATTTCAAACAATTGTTCATATCTCTGGAATCATAGGGTTTATGAAATTAGTATTAGTAATAGCAAGCTCTTCAGCACAAACCTTTTTTATAGTGAGAGTATTTAGGTTCTAGGTCTTAAACCAAATTTTATAAATCACAGTAAACACAGTAACTCTCACATTTCTAATATTTTGTAAACAATTTACAATATCACCGAAAGCACTCAAGTTACACATACTCTCAGCAGCATTTTATTCATCTAGCTGAGAGCTTTCATACGAGTCTAAGGAGTTCTGTCTCTGTTACTTGGTTGTTGACATATTTAGAAAAACGTGAACATTTTATCTATATAAATTAATATCATAAAAACAGCAGTTAAAATCTATTTACCTGCACTAGACAGAGGTCAAATATTAATGCAGTTGAGTTTGCCATTGTGTAAACTTTAAGATGAAGTATTTTAAAACTTTGTACATAGTATGGATTTGGAATTATTGATGCAAATATGAACAAGCAATGTCTGACATCTAGAGGCTTCAGTAGGAGTTAACTGTAGATGCATCTGAGGGTGTCACTCGGATATAATGAGTTAACTTATTACAGCCGAGTGATGTCTCCAGACGTTTTTGCAGTTACCTCCTTCTAGGCATCAAATATTGGCTGTTCATATTTGCATTAATAATTCCAAAACCATGCTACATACTTTTTATATTGGCAGAACAGTTGAGAGTTTCTTACTAGTGTGTATGAACATTTAAGGGCAGTTAAAAGAATGGAATTAAGTAATGCTCGGCCTAGACATGTAAATCTGAAGCATCCAAATAATGTGAATAAAGTGGATTTTAAGATGTCCTTCTGTTCCTATGTTGCAGTATTCTGGTTGTGGGATTTCCTGCCCTCAGGCAACTCGTACGTCGGCTCCTGTACAAAAGCTTCAGCTTGGCTGTTGTAGCTGCGTGGGACATCACACGTAAGGCCATAAACCAGGGGCATTAAATGTGATGTCTGCATGCACAATCCTCAGAACTTTTCAGCCACAGACTACCTTTCCATCGTACTATTGCTCCTTGACAGATGTCACATCTTAAAAGATAAGTAACCCGTTGGGTTTCAGTTTTTCTTACTTTGCCGATTGTTAGTGCGTAGGTTTGGTTGTTGTAGCCTTTAGCTGATGTCAGGTAAAAAGGGAAAGTGCCAATGCAGGCGCCAGATACCCCATATAGACGCCCATGATAGGTGTGTTTTTTTGCTTAGGCTGGGAACACAATCAGTCCTCCTGCGCAATTTGTCAATCATTTGTGCTGAAGACCCTTTGCAGCTGCCTGACCGCTTTAAACCTCTAACTTGAAAACCAGCGCCTTAAGCGGTTAGCCCTTAGAGTGGATCCCGCATCAGAGGCCGCACCCGAACCTCAGTGCAAGAAGGCCAAGATTCCTATGCCTTCCTCGCCTGCCGCTCTGCTTCCCAGCACCCTGCCAACTCCCAATCTAGGAGTTTGCTCGGTGGATCCGTCGACTCCACCGACCTCCCTTGAGGAAGCCTTTGCACAGCCGATGACCGGCACATCCTCGGAGCTCATCCAGACGATGACTACCGTCGATGTCGAAGGGGAACCAGTTTCAGTGGTACCTCCGGCTGGGATCCAGACTTCGGATGTGTTATCCTCAAAACCAGATGCCAAGCCGCTTCCTACTTCCACCCCAGCCAAAAAGAAACAGAAAACTAAGGATACTTCCTCCTCTACAGAAGCCATACCAGACTGGCAGGCTTTCACCTCTTCTCTCATGCAGGCCTTTATGGCCCTTAGGCCCTCAGCCCCAGCCCCCACTACTCTGCCTCTATTAAGCCCTAGGCCTGCTTCTGCCTCTCCCCTCCCACCCATGACTTCTCAGGTCAGGGAGAGAGAGCATGATTCTTCCTCAGAGGTTTCTGTTTCATATGCATCCCAAATTGCTTCACCCCAGGATTATTACTCTCTTGATGAGGAATCTGTGGAATGGGATTCTCCTCCTGAGGATATTACGTTTGGTGAGACCATCACCAAGATGAAGTACTACTTTAAATGGGATACCTCAAAAATGACTGACACCCAAAAGAGGTACTTTGAGCTTCTGCAAGTAGAATCACCTTCGGCGGCTCCTTCGGTTCTACCTGCTTACTTGGATGCCTTTAACTCCGCTTCTAAGGCCCCAGCTTCCAGCCCCTGAGCTCCCTGACTGCTTCTATAAAGTACCAGAGGACCTGGAATTACTAATTAAAACACCCTTGGCAGACCTAGCTGTGATTGCCACAATTCAAGATAAACAATCTAGATTGCTGCCTTCTGCCTCCCTCCTACCCACAGATAAAGATAGCAAATATATGGATAGGATGGGATAGAAGGTGTACACATCCTCCACTTCAGCTTTCAGAGACATAAATTATCAGACCCACATGACTATGCTCTAGACTTAAGTGTCTCAAGCTTCCTCCATGCTGGCTTGTTTGCCCGCTCTGCAGCATCTGCTTCTGTCCTCAGGAGGTACTCATGGCTAAGACTTCAGAACCTACTACCAGAGGACTTCAAGTCTAAGATCTTGGATGCCCCACTAGAGCACAGTGTCCTTTTTGGTAAACAATCTGCAGACCTCAACATCAGGCATCTTTTGGTGTCCCCCATTCACAAGTATTATAGGAACTATTCAGCTAAAGCCACCTTTGTAAAGCGTAACCCTCCTCAGACAGCTGCTTCCTGTTACAGATCTAGAAGAGGGGCTAGAAGACCTACCACGTCCAGACCTTCTGCTCCACCTCCTCAACACAGATAATCCTTTGGGGACAGAGAAGCCACCAGTAATGCGTGACTGCCTTGCCCACCTACCCCTCTCTGCACGCCTTCTCCACTGTCTTCCCCTCTGGCAATCCTTCACCCCAGACCAATGGGACTTATCCATTATCCAAAAAGGCTACTTCCTTTCCTGGAAAGAAAAAACACCCAGGAAAGGCATTCCATTCCCCCCCACCCAGGAAAGGCATTCCACCCCCCCCCCCAAAAAAAACAGGCCTATCTCCTGCCACAAGTTTTGGCAGACCTTCTAAAGCTAGGCACCATAGAACCTGTCCCCTCAGAACAAGAAGGAAAGGGTTTCTACTCCCGTCGCTTCCTGGTCCCCAGAAAAGATGGGCCCTGGCGACCCATCTTAGACCTTTCCTTTCTAAATTTTCACCTTCAGGTACCCTCCTTCAAAATGCTTTCTCTCTCCACTCTGCTGCCTCTTATTCCAGTCAAGGCATTCGTGGTCACCCTGGACCTAAAGGAAGCCTACTACACATTACCATCAGGCCTTCCCACAGACAATTCCTGCATTTCTCTGGACCTTCTTCTCATTTCCAATTTACTGCCTTGCCCTTTGGTTTATCCACGGCCCCCCGAGTCTTCACAAATTGCTTAGCCCCAGCAATTGCCTTCTGCAGGACTTAGGGAATCCAGATTTACCCTTATCTGGACGACATCCTAATTCTGGCAGAGTCCAGAGATGCTCTCTCAAGGCATCTAGACTTCACCATGTCCCTTCTGCAAAATCTGGGGTTCACCTTCAACCTCCCAAAGTCCTCCCTGAACCCAGACCAGGACAATATTTTCCTAGGCTGCAGAATCAGAATGGACAAAATGAAGGCCTTTCTCCCACAAGACAAGGTTCTTTCCCTGATTTCCCACTTCCAGGAAACCCTACTCTCCCAGAAGGTGATGGCAAGGCAATTTCTTCATCTCCTGGGTTTAATGGCAACTACCCATCCCCATGCTACCACTGGACAGAATGCACATGCGCAAGCTACAGTGGTACATCAGAAGCATTTGGTCCCAACACCTACATCACTTAGAACAAGTCATTCTCCTCCTTCCCTGTCTAAAGACAGAAATAAGCTGGTGGATCCAGCAAGTCCAACTAAACCCGGGGCTCCCACTCCAACCCCCCACCCTAACCCAAACAATGCATACAGATGCCTCAGATTCAGTTTGGGGGGGCGGGGGGCAACACTGGCTTCCTACAGGGTTCAAGAAAAATGGCATCCCTCTCTACAGGCCAAGCACATCAATGTCAGGGAAATGACAGCAGTCTTCCTAGCTCTAAAGACCTTAATTCCCCGTCTTGTACCAGGGGTGCTCCTGATAGTGACCGACAACACCACTGTTATGTGGTACCTCAACAAACAGGGAGGAACAAAGGCCTATCAGCTGTGCAGACTAACCCTACTAATATGGGACCTAGCCTCACGTCACAACTTAGGCGGCCTACATCCTGTCACAGCACAACCACCAAGCAGATCTCCTGAGCAGGAATTCCTCACCACAGCACAAATGGATACTGAACGGGGGGGGGGGGTGGTCTTCCTAGACATAGTCCACCGGTGGGGTGCTCCAGAAATAGACCTGTTTGCACCCCCCCCCCCCCCCAGAACAGGCAACTGCAGACAGTCTGCTCAAAGACCTATTCCACTCTAGTATGGAGAATGGATGCTTTTATCATCTCTTGGGAGTGGAAGTTCCTTTATGCCTTCCCCCTCTTTCCACTGATTCAGAAAGTCGTCCTAAAAATCCAGGAGGACAAACCAAAAATCTTGTTAGTGACCCCCTACTGGCCAAGGCAGCAGTGGCACTGGCATTCACTACAAGTAACCCTACAAGGTGGACCTACTGACACAAGACAAAGGAGCTCTTCTACACCCACACCTACCGATGTTATCTCTGACTCTGTGAGTGAGAAACTTTTGATTCCTTTCAAACAACACTACTCAGAGGACACGCTTTCAGTCCTAAGGGAGGCAAGGAAACCTACCACCAGAAAATCTTGCCTAGCTGTGTGACATCCCACGCAGCTGCAACAGCCAAGCTGAAGCTTTTGTATAGTAGCTGACGTACTAGTCACCTGAGGACAGGAAATCCCACAACCAGAATACTGCAACATGGAAGAGAAGGACATCTATGGTTAATTTTACACAACTGTTCTTTTGTAATGATGATCAAGTTAGTGATTATAATATTAAATGGAATGCTGAAGAAGAGTTAGATTGGTTAGAGTATTTTTGGCAAATAAAATTAAATGCATGTAATAGCCCTGGAATGAATGACGGGAAATTATAAAGTAGTTTTGAGAAGGAAAGGTTTAACTCATTAATTTGAAGGGTCGTGAAATGTTAGTTTAAATGTTTGTGAATTGGTACAACTTGGTTTTATGAAGTTCTTAGCATAGAATGAAAGCTGTTGCCAGTTGTCCTATTTTATTTTGTTGAGTAAAGTTTTATGCCGTTTTGAGCTGTTTTTACTGTTTTTCTATAGTCTGTTTGACAGAATTATTGATTGACTATTATTGCCTAAGAGAAGAGACCATTGGAGTTTAGTATGTAATAGAGTTGTTGCAGCTGTACTGAGCAGATCAGTCTAGGAATGCTGTGTGGTTCTTGCTCCAGTATTGCAATGTTCAGATAAGTTAACCTTTGAATGACTATATGTAAAATGAATCTGCTTGAGGGAGGACTTGGGTTGCTGGTCAGGGAAGAGGTGGGTTGTGTGATGCAGTGAAAAAGCAGTGTGACATTTAGAGTGCTTTTCACAAAATGTGACGTGGAGACTGCTTGTCGCATGTTGGAGAAGAGACATTCTAAACAAGTTGGGAAGGAGGCCGATGTAAAATTGTGGTATGGAAAGTAACAGAGCACAGTGGAAGTGGAACCTAAGGGAGGTCCTAAAACCCATACAAGGGAAATGGTGCCTTTACTCCTGTGGGAAGGGTGCGCAGTATCTGAAAAGCTGTTTAACCAGTAAGTACAGAACAGAACATTCCACTACGTATTGCTGCAGCCTACACTTTAAAGTAAACTACTAGTTAATAGCTGCGGTTGGAGGGCAAAATAAATACTTCAGATCCCATTCTTTAGCATTATTTCTTAAGTAAACACAAAACACATCCTGTACATCTATATGAAGAAAAGAATAATTTGTGTGCAGTAGAACGCGGTAAGGATAACAAAATAAGTTTATAAGGAAATTATCTTAATTAACAAAGAAAAAGTTAAAGTTATCCTTGTAGGATTTAATTTCCCATTTGGGTGAGAATGGGCAGGTGTGCAGGACCTCAAAGTCACATTTTTCTCATCTGCCATTTTCAGATATGACTGTACACACACATTTGTAAACATATGCTCCTTGAGTAGGTCACTTTAGGGTTATAGTGCCATTCTTTGTGCATTTTTAAGAAATGTTAACCCTTTATTATCTTTGTATTTCTCAAAATTTGCACCACACATATGTATATATATATTAATATAACCTAAAAAAACAGAGATGCATGTTTTACAGGATTTGTCTGTAGAGGTGTATTTTTTCTTTGGGGAAAAAAGTCTTTTTTCTAGTGCATTGCCTCAGAAATATGTTAATTTTTAATTTGTATCAAACACTGACACTTGGAAGTCAGCTAACATAATGTAATATTTTATAGAGGCTGTAAATTGTAGCACTGATGAAATAGTGTATGTAGTGGCATGTAGTTGCACTGTCTTTAATGTAAGACTGATCATAGGAAGTTACTAGGCTAATGGCCCTAGGGCCCTTGCAAACCTTGCCAAATGTTACCCTTTTTCCCACGATCAACACCTAATGTCCATGTCCAAGAGGGACACATCTGAAACCCCTGGCGTGAATTTATGGATGTTCTTCGTGTTTCACTGTTGCAGTCATTACATTTGGGTTATCTGCTTGCAGGTAGCCCTCAGTCGGCCTGATTAACAAAGTCTTGGGTCCTGCGTCGGTTGCTGTCCCTTCTTCCATGACATCCGGTCGTCAGGGGTGTAAAACATGCAGCCGATACCATTACATCCTTCTTTCTTGCCGTGCGGTGCCTGAAGCCAAAGCAGTTTGCAAGTGCCGGTCAGCCGACTCCTGAAGTTTTCGTTTTCGAGTTTCATAACCAAAGTCTTCAAATTAAGCTAAGTACCCCATTGGGGAAACTTTTTCTTGCTCCTTACCAATGTCAGTAAAAGTTAATAATTGCATTACTTGTGGAAAGCAAATACCTCATAAAGATTTTCATTCGTACTGTATTCCTTGCCTAGGCCCTGACCATGACGTACCTTGCTGTCGGTTTTGTGCTTTATTTAATTAGCGCACTATCCATCACCGGTATATTTTCGCCTCTAAATAAAGAATTACAGGATTTAATGCATTCTGCTGAACAAGTTGGAAAACGTACTTTGCAATGTGATTTTGATTCATTAGAGGCCTCTTGCAGGGCTGCTGTTACTGGGTCTGTGCTCAGAAGGCATGCTTGGCTTAAGGAGCAATCTTTGCCTGATCATGTTAAAGCTAAATTGTTAGGTGCTCCTTTAAATCAGGACTGCCTGTTTGGCAACAAGGCTGAGGAAGTTCTTAAAAAGATGGAAGATAAAGCTAAGTCTATGCAAACTGTTAAAGATTTTTTACAAGTTAAGCCTCCTAGATTTAGTAGGCACTGGCCCTCTAAGAATTGGTCCTTTCCAGCCCCTTCCAGGTCTTTTCAAGCCAAACCCAGACACAGCAGAAACCCCAGGATTCAGTCCCAGGGGACACACAGAACTAAGCAGTGGGGGGCCTCCACTTCCAAATCTGGGAATAATAAGACTCCCCCCTATGGTAAACTGTCTCAATGACTTCCTTTTAAAATTTCCAAGCACTTATCAACTGACTGCCCCTTTGGGGGGGGGGGGGCATTGCTTTTCATGCAAAGAATTGGGAACTCGTTACCCAGGACAAATGGATTTTAAATATAGTGTCCCAGGGATACAGATTTCACTTCCACGCGTTGCCAACAACAAGCGGGTGGCCGGACCTACCCCCAAATCAGTGGGCAGAGGCCCAAAAACAAGTACTTTCTCTCTTAAGCATGGGGGCTATTCAACTGGTACCAGAAGAGGAAAAGGGACAAGGTTTCTACTCTAGATTTTTCCTGGTACCCAGAAAAGACAATTCATGTCATCCTATCCTGGACCTGTCTACTCTAAACACGTTTTTGGAGATTCCAAAATTCAAGATGCTGACTCTTCACCAATTACTTCCTATGCTAGGCAAAGATGCCTGGTTGGCAACACTAGATTTAAAAAAAGCATACCTGCACATCCCAATCAGGGAATCTTGCAGAAGATACCTACGCTTCAAAGCAGGCTACACGCACTGTCAATTCTCTGCACTGCCCTTTGGCTTATCTACTGCGCCCAGGGTATTCACAAAGTGCCTAGCTCCAGTTATTGCATTTTGCAGGCAAAGAAATATTCAAATATACCCATATCTGGATGATTGTCTAATTCAGGCAGAAAGCCGGGACATACTGTTGAATCATCTGGCTTTTGTACAAAAGGTTCTATCTTGTCCAGGGTACACCATAAACGAAAAGAAGTCACACCTGATACCCTGTCAACAAATTATATTCCAGGGAGCAAGCTTGAATGCAACTTCCCAGGTGGCTTACCTCACGCCAAAGAAACAAATTAATTTGACAACCTACTTCAAACAAGTGGCCACAAAAACCCTGCTATCTGCAAGACAAATACTGCAAGCCTTGGGGTTCATGGCCTCCTGCATTCTTCTAATTCCATATGCAAGACTGCATATGAGGAAACTATAGTGGTATCTAAAAAGCCTATGGTGTCAGCATTCTCGAGACCTAGAAACAATGATTCCTATCATACCTTGCCTATGTCTAGAGTTCCTTTGGTGGGCAGAGGCCTGCCACCAAAACAGGGGACTACCTTTCACACCACCCCCTGCCACCAAAACCCTAACAGACGCATCAGACTATGCAGTTGGGGGCTCACCTGGCAGGGAAGTGCATTCAGGGCAAATGGAACCTAAGTCAAATGCACCTGCATATCAATCAAAAAGAAATGTTAGCTGTACAGAATGCTCTGACAACCTTCAAGAACCGCATTCTTCCAGGACAACTAATGGTAAAGACGGACAACACCACTGTTATGTGGTACATACACATTCTTACCCCCTCTGCAGACTAGCCATGGCATCGTGGAACACAGCCTTGAGCTACCAAGTGCACCTACAAGTTCAATTCCTGCCAGGAAAATTAGATACACTGGCAGACGGACTAAGCAGAAACCTCATGGACCCACACGAGTGGAAACTGGAACCAAGGATTTTCAACATGTTGACAAGCAAATGGGGGAGCCCAGAAACGGACCTGTTTGCCTCTCTCCAGAACTACCAATTGGACAAATTTTGCACAAGGACTCCCCACAAACAAGCCTGGAAAGTGGATGCTCTGTCCTTCAACTGGAAAAACCTATCAGTCTATGCCTTCCCCCCTTTGCCTCTGCTCTTCAAAGTACTACTAAAAATCAAACCGGACAAACCAAGGATGATTTTGATTACTCCAGACTGGCCGCGCCAACACTGGTACCCCCTCCTGCACAGTGTGTCACGGTTCACCATGGCACCTGCCTCAGACTCCTTCCCTGCTGTCTCAGCAGGAGAAACAGATTCTGCACCCTCAGCTTCTAACACTTAACCTTGTAGCCTGGCTAATTACTTAATCTCTCCTTTACCATCCCTCAGCAAACCTGTGATGGATATCATTTTAGAGGCAAGGAGGCCTAGTACTAGAAAATGTTATGCTGAAAAATGGAAATTATTCTGTGCCTGGAACCAATCTCAAGGGATGAGCACATCAGCGCCCAATTTACCTCAGATTTTACAATGCTGAGATGCTTCACAAGGGCCTGTCTTTTTCCTCCATTAAATCCATACCTCAGCCATTTCAGCTCATTATAACACAGAACCCTCCCCTCTTCTCTCATCCACTGCTCAAGCAGTTCCTCAGAGGGGCCACAAATTTGAGACCACCCAGGAGAGCTCCAACCCCAGCCTGGGACCTTAACTTTGTCTTGGAGAAACTCACTCTACCTCCTTTCGAGCCAGCTGCTACTGCAGACTTAAAATTTCTTTCTTGGAAAACCGCTTTCCTTTTAGCAATCACTTCAGCTAGAAAGGGTATCTGAATTACAGGCCGTTATGGCAGTGGAACCTTTCATCATCTTTCATGTGGACAAGGTGTCCCTCAGAACTAACCCATCTTTCATGCCCAAGGTGATATCCAACCTTCTTTCCCAATCCACAGAATAAAGGGGAATGGATACTGCATTCCTTAGATTCTACTTGGACAGGACTAAACCTCAAAGGAAATCTGAACAACTGCTGGTGGCATTTGCTGCAGGGGCAGAGGGGAAAGCTATTTCAAAGCAAACCATTTCTAAATGGATAAGCCATTGCATTCATTTCTGCTATAAGCACCATGGAAAACCTATCCCCCAGGGGATCAAATCTCACTCCACCAGGGCTGCATCTACCTCTACAGCCTTTCTCAGAGGCATCCCTACCAGGGACATCCTAGAAGCTGCTACCTGGAGTTCTGTACATACTTACACCAAGCATTATCATTTGCCAGTTTTCACTAAATCCAGAGCTGTCTTTGCCACTGCAGTCTTGCAGGGCCTTATAGCTGGCCCTAATGCTATCTAAATTCCTCCTCCCAACCATAGCTTTGGGAATCTACCCAAATGTAATGACTGCAACAGTGAAACACGAAGAACATAGTACAGTTGTGTACACTTACCATAAATGTAGATGTTCGAGTGTATTCACTGTTGCAGTCCTGGTTACCCTCCCTCCATCCCCCTAACTTCTTTTGGCTATACCTCTGCTTTCCTTTACTATGCTTAAAATCTTTTTTGGTGTAGTTGCTTTTTTGTTAGAGGTATATCTTTGTACTTTTATATTTAATTGCTTCCCATTAGGGGGGCACCTGACATCTGGGGCAAGAAAAACTGTAATGGCGTCGGCTGCATGTTTTATACCCCTGACTACTTGACGTCATGCAACACAGCAACCGATGCAGGACTCAAGACTTTGTTAATCAGGCCGACTGAGGGCTACCTGCAAGCAGGTAACCCAAACCTGCAAGCAGGTAACCCAAATGTAATGACTGCAACAGTGAATACACTTGAACATCTACATTTATGATAAGTGTACACAACTGTACTTTACCCATCCAGTCTTCCAGATTGCATTTGAAGAGGGCCAATGAGGTGCTCTGTTTGATATGAAGTGGTAGTCTGTTCCAAAAGTGTGGTAACCTCTGGGAGACAAAGCTGTCCCTCCAGCACATTCTATTAATGTCACATACCAGATTAAGGTCTTTAGAGCAAGTAATCTGTAATTTGACTTGCAGGTATGCAGCATTTCCAGTAAAGCAGGTTCCTAGATTGCCTTGTATGCAAGACAGAGATTGCCTCCGAGTAGTCTATATGAAACAGAATAAAGTGACAGTGATTGCAGACAATCCACATAGGACAGATGCTGAAGCCAATGAAGTGTCCTTGTGAGGACCTTTGTGGTTTCTCCAACTGCTGCAGGTGCTTGGAGAAGTAAGTACCAAAAGTGGCATTGTACTCTATTATTGGCCTAATGAGGGAAGAGTACAGGGAGGTTATAGCTTCTTTTTTTTCTAGATGCAATGCCCTTACTTATGATATTAGCATTATAGAATGCCCTTCTTACCACTCTAGGGACATGGTGATCAAAGGTAAGATTGCTGTCAACCTGTGTGCCCAGGTCTGTCACCACTGAGTGCGCACTTAGGGTGTTGCCATTGATGTGGTAGTTAGCAAGAACATCTCTCTTACCAAAAGGGATGGTAATACATTTATTTTGCATTGAGTGACTTGAGTGCATTGCCATGACTTGGGCACCAATCGTTTGTTTGTGTAAGACCCTCTTGCAGGATGTTGACATAATTTGGAGATTCTGTGATCACTCCCAGTTTGCAGTCATCAGCAGACTTTGTCAGCCACAGACCTTTAGTTTTTGCTTGTACTTCAGGAAAATAGATTCCAAACAATAGAGATCCCAGGACTGATCCCTGTGGAACACCACTCGTTGCAGGTCTGCTGTTTGAGGTGGATTCCTGTATTTTAACTATGTGCTCTTATCAGTGAGCCATTTAGTGACCCATCTAATGATAGAAAGGTTGATACCTACCTGGGCGAGTTCATCAATGATGCTTGAGCAGGGGATAGTGTCTAAAGCTTTGGCCAAGTCTAGGTAGGCTGTATGCACAGATTTCCCTCATCCAGGGCCTTGGTGACTATCTCAAAGAAGTCCACCAGGTTTGACAGCTATGATCTCCCTTTGACAAATCAAAACCGAGTAGTGTCAAGTGTTTGGAGATTACCTATATCTTTGTTGATAAGGTCCATGATAATTCATTCCATGGCCTTGCAAATAAGGCTAGTCAGGCTGATAGGTCTATAGTTCACGGGTCAGTGGAAGCACCACCTTTGTGCAAGGGAATAACAGTGGCCATATTCCATTCAGCTGAGATGAAGCCAGTGCTTAGACTATGATTGGAAAGAGCACCCAATGGTGGTGTCATTTCTTGTTGGAGCCCATGTAGAATGCAGCCAGGAATGTTATCAGGTCCCACAGATGCTGTGTTTTTGGCCTTAGGGTATTTACAACCTGCTCCTTAGAGATGCAAGGTAGGGGGCAGGTGGTAGGGATGTCATGGGGTATATGTGCGGGGACAGGGGTGTGAAGTTTTTACTGAACCTGTCTGCCAACTGGTTAACCATATCCACAGACCCAGTATATGAAAATATCATTAACTACCAGTTTGGCACATATCTGGGCCTTTCCTTTTAGGTTACGGATGTAACTAAAGAATGGCTTATGGCTGTCCTTAGTTGAAGCTAATTTGGATTTGTAGTTTAGTGTTGATACCATGTAAAGAGTTGTTAACTCTGGCCATGCTGTGGCTTCATTATACATGAGAATCTTTATGCTTGTAGCATAATTGACGCTCACAATTTGTCAGCATGATAAAGATCATCATAGTGATGTCAGCATTTATTTAAGTATTTGTGTTGTATAACATCATGCAATACAAGTAGTATGTTCATGACTTTTTTTTTATTTAAGTAGAATTTTATGATCATTTTCAATATCTTCCAAATGCAGTTTCTGTAAGATTTGCGAGGGCAGCTTGTTGCCCATCTTAGCTGCCCATTGTTAAGAAGTAGGTGGTGGTGAAGAGGTGTCCACCTTTGTTCGAAGATGCTGATATGCTTAATGTGTGTAGCATCAAGTAGATGAATATGCAGTGTATGCAGTAACATTAGTACAGTGCTGTTAATAATCATATTTAAAGTACATATTCACTAACATTTGTTTAGATGTCAAGATCCCTTTGGTCAAATGTGCCCTATATAAATGTATGCCAATGCATAAAAGGTAACATCCAAGTTTCTCATTTTTTAAAAGGTCACACTTGGTCAGAGTGTTGGTATCTGAATAACTGCTTAAGCAAATGAGAAAGTAATATTTTTAATCTTTTATCATAAAAAAACACCTTGGTTAAATCATCTTAAAGAAGTAACCCACCCATTAATGTGAAATACCTCTTTTTCTCCTTGGTAGTTTTATTTAATTACTCTTAGACATGTGTTTATTGGTATTTATGCTTGTTTGGTTTATTGTGTTTTCTTAACGTGAATAAGCCTCCTAGAGTGAGAAACTGGATGTCTTGTCTGCTTGGTGTATTTCGTTTGAGGAATAAAACTGTTTTTTTAAACAAATAAAAGTAATCATTTTTTTCCAACAGGTATGAAACATCAGAATGAGTTTCAGCAATTAATTGACCAAGTGAAAAGTCGATGGAAGAAACCTAGAAAACGGAAGCTGGAAGAGGTCAACGAAGATAAGGAAACAAAATCTGATGCAGGTTTTTTTGAGTTTTGTATTCTTTGCATATTCTTTGTTAGTCAAAGTTGATCTGTCTGAACAGTGACATGCTTTCATTTCCTATGCCCGTTGACTACAGGACATGTTCTTGTACCACTTTTATTTCCTATCCAGCCCACCAGATAGCCACTGCTTCAACAGTGAATGCCATTAGCCAGTCCTCCTCATTTGTTTCACCGGTAAGCATGACAGAGAGTTGCAAGTTTAGGGGTCATGTAAGGTATATTTCTCTTTACTGTCTTTCTGTGTGACCATTAGACATTTTAAACCAAGACATTTTAAACCAATCTGCTCATACATCATGACAATCCTTGGCTTCTCTTTTACAAATGCTGTCTAAAACCACATTTGGAGAAAGGAGGGATGCCATTGGACATGCCCCTTCTTTTTAACCACATACTATCACTTCACCCAACTAGCCAACTCCATTTCCATGTTAAGATCACCAGTACTACTAACGGAAATCCTGTCCTTGAGCCCATGGACTGCCTTCAGCATTAGAAATGGTGCAGCATAAAAATAGTTATTTATTTTTGTTTGTTTGTTTATGGGGGGTAAGTGGACTGGACCTTTGGGTCCCTATTCAGCCATGACTTAATGACAACAAGCAAAATGTTTTTAATTTTTTTTTTTTTTTTTGTGTGGTTTTAAAACAATAAATAAACAAAGCAATTGTAGAACAAACAACTATTTACGTAGATCCACAGCTGATAAATACATCAAAGTTATACATCAACAACAACAATTAATATTTTTCAAGCTTGTCTTTAAGTTTAAGCCAATATTTATATGAATATGTAATATTAGAAGTTTTCATCTTTATAGCACGCAATTCACTACTGCAAACAATTTTGCCATACTAATACATTCATCACTAGATGAGGTAACTTTAGTTTTCCAATTTATAGAAATTACTTTTCTGGCTGTAGCAAGATTAGACCAACGAAGAGGCATTTGTGATTTTGGAATTACCACAGGAATCAGAGCATTAAATAAAACTAAAGATTTAGAAATATTACAATTATCTTAACCTATAACTTGAATTAAGTTAATTTCTTTCTAAAAAGAGGAGATGACTTCCCATTCATATACCATATGCATCCAGTCAACTGTTATTTCAGAATCACATCTCCAGTATTAATTTTGTTTGATTTATACATAATTGTAATTTTGTTAGGATTAACAAGAGCTCTGTGTAAAAATTTCCCAGTGAAAATTTTCCAGTATAATGAAGATGTAGTTTTTATCTGTACATTTTAATGTTAATTTCTTGTGTTCAGAGAAATCTTCATTACTAATTTTTGAGTAGTTCCAATAGGAATTGTCTAGATATGAGAATTCTAACTTAAGAATGTTATAAATCTGTGAAAATATGATTTCTCATTGCATTATCATTTATATTTATTAAGAATTCCAGTAATTTGGTGAACAATTTCTTATCTTGGTTAAATACCTTATTTACCCCTGTGTGCGGTGGTGGCGCTGCAGTAGCGTTGTCGCCTCACAGTTAGACATTGCTCGTTCGATTCTCAGTTAGAGCGTCTTCTGTGTGGCGACATGCGTGAATGGGCGTTCCTTCGTTGAAGGTTGTGCGTTAGGCCCGGCAAGCCAGCATGTAAAAATCTACTGCCAATCATTAGCGGACTGGAGTTCCGCTGTGGCGACCCCTCACCGGGAAAAGCCGAAAGACACAACAACAACCCCTGTGTTCACAGAGTCTCTAAATATTTGTAAAATTAATCAATTCTCAGAATCTTGATTGTATTTGGACCTTATCTTTTCAACAGAATATATACCAGTACCATTTAAGAATTGATGACAGTAAATTAAATTGCTTTGTTGTTTCAATGCTAGCATTTTGTTGAAGTTGAGTTTCTAAGCAGTCATTTGTATATGCAATTTGAAAATAGAAAATATTAAGTCATTAATACAATGGTTGGAATATGTGAACTTTTGGAAAAAGGAAAAGATGTTATTTAAATAGGAAATTTGAGAAGAGGGTATAACCACTTAAGCAAAACTAGAGGAAACTATTGGGTACAATTTGACTAGTTGTGATATATTTATTATTTATTAATAATATTTCTGATGCATTTGTTTCCATTTTGAATCATAAGATGAATTTATCCACAACACTAACTTTTACAATTGTTAAAGTAGTATACAGTTGAATATCAGGGAATCCTATGTCTCCATTGGCACAGAAAAGGTTGGGATAATCAATTTATTCGCTCTTTCTATTAACATTTTTACCTTCCATGTTTTATTCACTGCCTTCTTTTTTCTCTTTAAACATTTCTTGTACATATAATACTGCAGTGTTCATAATATTTTCCTGAGTTTTCTATTTCTCCTTTTACATTTTTTTCTCATATTCTACCACCATCTTCCTTTACTAATCTGCTTGAGTAACTTCTCTTTTTCTGTTAAAAATATCTTTGCTTTTATAACAATTCTTGTATTCTTACAACTTTTTATCATTATGTTCTAAATCTTCCAATGCATTTATGTTCTTTTATATTTTTCTTTGTCTACTTTTCTCTCATTATATTGTGTAGAAAAAACAGTGTAAAAAAGTTTATATTTTTTCCTTAAATGTCAGTCACCGTTCAGACCAACTTCTATACAGTGTTCTCATAGTAAGATAATCTTTCCATATATGTTACTAATTCCTTTCCTCCTTCATTCCGTGCTGTTTCATTTATCCTTTTTATTCATTTGCCTATTTTTATGTATTCCTTGTTTTCCTTCGTTAGCCATATTGCAAGATGATGAGAAAATGTTGTTTCAGCAACCTCCCGATACTATAAAATCTATTAAAGTTCTACAGATATCCCCTTTTGTAAGTCCATGAATTTTTGTCCCAAAGTTTTAACTTGCCACATTTTATTACTTAAATCATTTCCATTAATTGTGACTTAAGAGGCAAGTGTAAAAATAGTCCCCTGTTATAATCTTCATATTTATCAGTTCATAGTTGATAATCTGATGAAATAACCTTTCCTTTTCTTTACAATTAATATAATCATATAATGCTATAATTCTGTATAATGTTTCTCTCCATTTTAAATCTACAATGGGTTACCCTTCCATTTTTGCTAAAGTTGCATCTAATATCTTGACTGTATTTCTATAGAATATGGCTGTTCCTGAACATCTCTCATTTCCCACATTCCAGATCATCTTTCCTCCTCATAGTTTCTCTGTTAAGTAAGCTTTCTTCATTTATTAAAAAATCTTGTCTTCTTATATAATTGCATCGACATCACTTGTATTACACCTCTCCAAAATCCCTATTCTTACTATATTCTTATTACTATTCACATTTACAGAAAGCAGGCTAACAGTTTCAATTTCCCTTTTCCTTAGATGCATGGTTTCATATGTGCAGAGTTGATAAATAGGCCATTTTAAGCCTAGCCAATTTCCCTCTCAAAGTTGAGAATCAAACACTGTACCTTTTGTCTGTGAGTCAAACACCTTAACCATTTATTAGCTGCATATATTATTTTTCATCCATTTTCTTTTTTTCTTTTGTACTTAACCATTTCAGTTTTCTTTTTCCTTTTTACTGGTAGAATGATTTTTTTTTTCTTTTACAACCTCACAATTTGTCTTCTAAATCAGTTATGTTTGAATCTTCTTCTATGCCCTCTTTATTATTTTTATCCTCATCTTATTTTTCTTCCATTTCTACTATTTC